>NC_056731.1:662970466-663247966 GCF_019279795.1 Protopterus annectens
AAGTGTTACTAAAGAAATGCAAATGGCAAACGCTACAAACTATTTTTATAGTGGTAGTATTCTTTGGGTACTAGATATTTAACTAGATTTTATAAGTCACAAACATAGTAACTATTATGTTTGTAATAGCTACTCACATGCTGTTAACACCACCTTGTGTATGTAGCTGAGAGCTTTCATATGAGGCTAAGCAGTTCTGTCTGTACTATTTTGGTTTTTGAGATATTTAGAAAAATCAGAAAATGTATGACAAGTAAATATCACATGAGCAACAATTAATATCTCTATCTGCACTAGACAAAGGTCAAATATCAACACAGCTATGGTTGCCACTTTATAATCTTTAAGAAGAAATATTTTAATACTTGCGTAGCATGGTATTGGAATTATCAATGCTAATACAAACAAGCAATATTTGACATCAACAGGCATCTGTTCCGATAGGAGGTACTGCTAGCCATGCCAGGAGCAGTGGGGCAGTGGAAGGGTAACATATGCCAGTACAGCTAGCTGGAATTTTGTAAATAATAATTATCAAACTGATTTGTACAGATGCTTGTGTTGAAAACGTATTTGTGAGGTTTGCTTGTATTAAAATGCATCAACAGTGTGCCCTGCTGGAAGGAAAAGAAGTGTACATGTATTACTGTAACTGAATTAAATGTATATGTTTTAACAGCATATAGTGGAAAAGAAGAGGTTAGTCCACATGACTTTGAAAATATTCTTGAAATTAAATTACTTTATGGGTTAAGCCACAAAGATGTCATCCCACAGTTTTAAATGGAGCCAGAGACACAATGTTTGTGATAGACAATAGTTGGTAGCTCCTGTAGGAATAAGGGAAGTGTTTTATGGTTTTATGGCTTCCGGCTGCTGCACCACATCTGAGCAATGCTCTTGTGTGTGTATTATTAACATGTAGGTGCTAAAATCCTGGCAGCTTCTAGTGTTGGTGACAGCATGGGAAACAGAGTCAGATGACCAGATGTATGTGGTGTCACTCTGTAAGCCAGAAATAATATTTAGATATTAGTAGATGGCTCTCAGTATTCTGTATTCTGTCTTGGATCTGACAACAAAGACCACTCACCCAACATTATCTTGCCTTGCTCTATTCAGTAAGTAGGAACAGTAATTCTCTAGATTAGTTAAGAAAAGATAGTGAGACTAGCTAAATACTGTTTTTCCTGTATCTGTGTGAAACTTTCCATCAGTGTTATTTTTAATATTTCCTGTGACTGAAACTCTGGTATTTACTATAAACAGATATTTAGCATTTTTATGCTCATTTATTATTTACTATTAAATATATTTAAACTTTTCATTGCTAATGGTCATTTTTTTAAAAAAATATTTAAGTTTTGAGAGTATTTGCACATATTTATTTGGTGATAACTCTGGCTACTCCTGAAAGCCTTGTTACTTGGTCAACATTACCATTTGTATTAACTTCACTCAGTATATCTGGATACCCTTTCAAGAGCCTTATAGTAACTGACTGGTGGCAGTGAAACTACCTTATAGTCTTGGCAGAAGGTTGCACAGCTAGTAAATCTGTGCTAGCCTTTCCTACGTGTATGTGTTAAAATTAAATCTCAAAGAGTGTGCGTATCAACCACTTGGAAAAAGAACACGAAGCATTGGTTTCACAGAGAGGGTGCTGGAGGACTTGGCTTGGGCACTTGTCTGGGGAATTAACTCTGAAGCTGTGCCAGTGGGGAGCCTTACTGGGGACCTGAGGAGAGACAGAGAGAGAAACCCAGACCCTGGGCTAAGTGTGTTTCCTGTGTGCTCTTAAGGGAAATTGCGCTTGATGCAGAGAGCTCTGCATCTTGAAATACTGAGTGTATCCATTTGTATTCCAAGTGAATGTCCCAGTGTTAGTGGTGAGGATTCAGGCTCATTGATTATTGGACCAGAGTGGAACATCACATATCAGTAAACAATGGTGTTGATATTGACTTTCTGCAGCCTGTAAGCAGTTGTCACTAAAGGTGTGCATTCTCTCAGTAGCCACAAGGTAGACATTCAGAGTTTCATATCACAACAGTTTTATTTATTTATTTATTTATTTATTTATTTTGTTAGTTGTGTTTAGTCATGGACAGCAGGCAAAAATGACAAAGAACTAGTTGGCCAAGGTGTGTGAAGCCAAAGGACTTGTGTATGCCAACCTGACTAAAGAGGAAATGATTTCGGCCTTAGTCGCAGCTTAGACCAGCAACCAGGAGGAAAGCCAGTCTGGTGATGGGAATTTGCAGCCCTCGGAAACAGGACAGTACACCTTTTCCTCAGAGGACTTAAAAATCCATCTGTAGTTAAATAGACTTGAACTGGAGGCCACACACTGGGAATTAGAATCAGCAGACAGACTGCAGCATTTGGAGGCTGAAGAAAATGAGAAGCAGCGTCAACATAAAAGGGAGATGCTGACTTTCCCCAGGGCCATGGAGGTAATGGGGAAGGGAATAACTGCACCCTAAAACCAATAAAGGTCAGTAAATTTCTTCCACAATTTGCAGAGGGTGATAATTTTGATAGTTTTATTCATATATTTGAAAGGTTATGTAAATAGTATAATATTGACCAGGGGCTCTGAGTATGGTTCCTGACTCCCTTACTCCATGGTAAAGCTCTAACTGCTGTTTCTAAATTGTCTGATACAGATTGTTTAAATTTTTGTAAAGTAAAGACATGTTTACTTGAATGATTTAAGTTAACACCGGAAGCTTAAAGAAAATTATTGTTAGCATAGAAGCAAAGCAGATGAAAGTGTGTGTGATTATATTGCTGAGTTAAGCAGTTATTTTCATAGGAGGGTGAGTGGGTGTCAGGCCACCACTTTTGAAGGGCTGGCAAAGCTTTTGGTGAGGGAACAAGCCCTTAGCACTTTGCCTAAGGACATGAGAATCTGGTTGGCAGACCGAGAATGTAACCCTCCAGATGAGCTGGGGAAGAAAGGGGATCTCTATGTAGCAAGCAGGGCATCACTGCACAGGAAAGGGATACTCAGTGCTGCAAATGGATATAAGGTAACCCACGGTGGGCAGCATAAACCTCCCCAACACAGTCAGTCCGTAACAGGGGAAGCCACTAGTTCAGGTACACAGCCAGCATCAAGGGTTACATGTTTTAAGTGTAACCATGGGGGCCATGCAGCATATAGATGTCTATGGAGGCAAGGTGGAGAACAAAAGGTGGGGGAGCCTGCAAGTGGGAGTAGCAGTATGCTAGTGGTAAGTCTTCTGGTGACAACAGGGGTACCAAACTATTACAACAGGATACATCATATCTTAGTGGATGGAAAACAGGATACTGCTAAGGCAGACACAGTTTCTCACATGACCATTGTGAAGCCTGCAGTGGTTAAGGAGGAACAGTACTTGCTTGGGCAGTCCACTCCAGTCAGAGCTTTGGGAAGGACCCCATTCTAAATGCAATTAGCCAGGGTTCACCTTGACTGGGAGGGTGGAAGAGAAAGCAAGAAAGTAGGTGTGTTTGAGGATATCCCTGCAGATGTCTTGATAGGGAATGATTTTGATAATGCAGTACCTTGAGTGTATGCAGTTACACACAGTCAGACTTGGAGACAGGCATGTGGGTCTGGTAGCCTGGGTGAGACTCAGACAGACCTCATACCTGAAGCCAGAGCTGGTGAGGTAGCTATTTCAGGGAGGGAGCTACCCTGTATCACTGACCCTGAAGATGAGCCACAGGTGCTGGTAGGTACTGATGTTCCCTTGGACAGAATGACTGCAAGGGCAGAGGTTAGTGGTAGTAGACAGGCTGACAGTGAAGCACCGCTGTCAGAGGATACCAGACTTTGTCTCTAATACATATAGCAAGAAGGTTTGGGGTTTTGTTCAGATGATTTATTACATGCAAACACATCAGGATGGATAGCAGCACCATTAAATACGAATGAACTAGTTAAACACAGCTTACATACATACATGCTTACATCTCAGCAGCTAACTACAAAATAGCAGTCAGACTTGCACGTGCTCAGTATTTATACACTTGTACAAGCCCTTGGATAGCTTCTTAAAGGTATATATACACACAAATTGATCTACATCCTCCCTCTTAAAAGGATTGCCATTTATGCAAAACTATATCAGAGTCAGGCATGCATTACTATGTACATTGGAAACAAAACACAATGTTCATGTCCAAGTTGCTTTATATCTGCTACAGGGTTTAGAGATTCGACAATACCTCATAACATAACAGTTGGGATCAAATTTAGCAACAGGGACAGTCTATACAACTTGCATCAGGAACTTCTGGACTCATCATAGGAACAGGAATGTCCTCTGGAACTGGAACACCAGACAACTCACTGAGATAAAGAGTCTTTCTCACAGGCTATGTGCTGTGCTATAGGCTCAAACACTGGTCTCAAATGTTTCCGATTCCACTTAAAGGTTGCTCCTTCTGATTCTCTAATGTACGATCTCGGCTCTGGACCAATATTCTTCACAACATCAATCTGATCATAACCTTTGGACTTCTGCATCCTTATCACTTCTCCCTCTCATAATGAATTGAGTAGTTTGCTGGTTTTATTGTACTAAGACTTGTGGGATAGGCACTTCTTCAACAGATTGGCTTTCACTGACCTGTTGATCTTGACACATGGAACTAGCAATTGACTACTGATTGGTAATGTGGTTCTGGTTTGTCTCGACAGAAGTCTCTGAGCAGGTGAACCACGATGTTTATCACAAGGAACATTTCTGAGATTCAAGAGATTCAGGAAAACATCACTATTGCCTCGTTTGGATTTCTCTAATAATTGCTTTGCACTTTGGACTGCATGTTCTGCTAAACCATTTGACTGCGGGTACTCTACTTGTGACATGAGTAATGTCCTATACTTCAGCAAATCTTTTGAACTGTTGGCTTGTAAACTGCATGCCATTGTCAGAAATGACTTTGTGCTGACTACCATGAACAGCAAAATGACGCTTCATCTTACTAATGACAAAATGGGGTTGGGGTGCTAGGTTGAGAAGTAAGTCATTCTCAAATCAATTGGAGTATGAGTCTACACCAAATAACGATGACCATTCCACTCGAAGATATCAGTGGCTACTGTTGCCCAGGGTAGTTCCTGAATCTGGTTAAGTTAAAGTGGTTCCCTCTGTTGATGAGGCTTCATAGTATTACACACAGGACAAGATAAAAGTGCTCTCTCAATGTCTTGTGACACAGAATGCCAAAATACTAGTTCTCTTGCCCTTCTTTTAGTAGACTCAGTTCCTGGGTGACCACGATGTAAGACAGTAATGTACTCAGGTTGCAGAGACTTTGGAACAATTACTTTTGAATCTTTCATTATGATCCCTTTGTCAGATAAAATCTCATCTCTGTATGGAAAATAAGGTTGCACTTCTTGAGGTAAACTAGATTGCTTTGACGGCCATCCTTGACTAATAAAGTGGTTGAGTCTTTGTAAAACTGGATTTTTCACTGTGTGATCTCAGCTCATCAAGATGTATGGAAGAAAAATTTCTCACTTCCATGACTTCAAAATCAAGGTTCTCACTCTCATGTTGTTCTGTGGTATTTCTGGGTGATCTGGATAAGGTATCAGTAAGGTAAAGAAGTTTGTCTTTCTTGCAGACAAGATTGAAATTATACTTTTGCAATCTCAGCATCATACGTTGCAGTCTGGCTGGAGCTGAATGCACTGATTTTCTCGGGATAGTTACTAATGGTTGGTGGTCTATTTCGATCTGAATAGGTGTACCTTAAACATAATCATGGAACTTTGAACATGCAAACACAACTGCCAAAAGCTCTTCCTGTATCTGGGCATATTGCATCTTAATTTGAGTAAGAGTTCTCAATGCACAGGCAACAGGTTGATCCTCTTGTAGAATGACTGCACCAAGACCAAATTTCGAAACATCACAGGAAAGTTTAACTGGTTTCGGAACATCATAGTGTCTGAGAGTAGGTATTCTAGCAATTCTCTGTTTCAAGACATTAAATGCTCTTTGGTGTTGCTCTAACCAAGAAAATGATGCATATTTATGTGTCAGCTCTCTAAGCAGTGCTGAAAGTTGGCTCAAGTCTGGAATGAATTTGTCTAGGTAGTTGACCATGCCAAGACAATGTTGCAGGGCTTGAACATTGTCTGCAGCTGGCATTTCGAGAATGGCTGTTTGTTTTGAAGGGTCTGGTCGTAAGCCTGTACTCGTAAATAAATGAGCAACATAAGTAAATTCTTGTAGCCTGAACTTGCATTTGTGTGGATTGAGCTTAAGATTCAGTTGACGTGCCCTTTCTAGACCGTTCTGAGGCTTCTGTCATGCTCTGCTTCATCACAACCTCCTACCAGTATGTCTACTATAATAGCACAAGGATACCCTGAAAATATTTGCTCCCTTGCTCGTTGAAAGACCTCACTTCCAGAATTTATCCCAAATGGCATTCTCAAAAATCTGTATCTGCCAGAGTATTGAAATTAGTGAGCAATAATGATTTGTTGTCAAGCTGAATTTGTCAAAAAATTATTTTCCTTTGCATCTAAAACAGAAAAAATAGTGGCATTTGGCATCAGGTCTGTGACTTCCTTGAATGTGCACATTGGATGATAAGGTCTTTTTCGTGCTTTGTTCAAATGTCATGGGTCAATACAAATTCCGATGTCATCTGAGCTTTTCGTATGAGCTGCCACCATGGAAGATACCCATTCCGTTGGAGTTTCAACTGGACAAATCACACCTTGTCATACCATTTTATCTAATTCGGCTTTGGCTCTGTCCTGCATGCCTACTGGATCTTTACAAGCTGGCCTGATAACTGGACTGACCGCTGAGTCTAACTTCATGGAGTGCACAACTGGAAGTTTGTCTTGGAAAAGATCAGCATGGGTAGAAAAAATGTGCTGGGCAAAATTAGAGTAGTGGCCTTTTAAGCTAACATGGTAGACTTCCTTATTAAATGAACGCAGTCCCATTCTCAAACTGTCTCTTAGCCCTAATAATGACTGGATGTGTCTCTTGAACACATAAAATAACAAGTTGTAGCTTCTCTCAGCAGAGTAACATGAAAGCACTACTGAGCCTTGGGTTTGAATTTCTTCATCTCCATAAGCAACAAGCTTTGCACACCTTGCCAAATCACGCCTTTCACTTTTACATACTCTAGCAAATGTTTCTGCTGACATAATATTGCAATTGGAACCTGTATCAACTTTGAGCTGTATGGGTTTGCCACTTATCCAAACAGTACAAAATACTTCATTCTTTGCCCTTAAATCTACTGAATTGACTGTTTCATGAAGCAATGACACACCATCAACATGACGAGTAGAACTGCCACAGTCTAACGGATCGACTCATTTCTTAAAATGTTCTCTCTCTTAATAAAAGAATGTTGCCCTTTTGATTTACAAAATCTTTTGAAATGATTCCATGTATTACATTTGTGGCATTGTTGATGCTGACCAAAAGCTAAATATTTTTCCATTTTAGATTCATGACTTCCACCAGAATTACAACAGTTGGCAAAGAAAAGTGGGTGAGGGCCCATGCTTCGAGTTTGCTGACTCACTCTTATGCTTCACTGAGCCTGTGCAAAATCTGGAATGTGCTAGAAAGTTCTGAGGTTTACCAGTCATAGGTTCATAGGTTCATGGTTAGATACTAGGCTATCTGCCCTAGGGCATTTATAAGCCTAGCCAGAGTGTATTTGGCTTCCGCCTCCCTATTAGATTAGCCTACTGTGCCTCTGTAAAGTAGGTCACAGAAGGTACCCTTTTAAGATTAGTTTACTGTGCCTCTGTCTAGCAGGGACACAGGAGAGATCCCAGGGGTGAATTTGCAATTTCCCATCCACGCGTCCAAATTTCGCTTGAAGAGGGTCAGCGAGGGGCTATGTCTAACATGAATTGGGATTCTATTCCAGACTGAGGGGAGCCTCTGGGAAATTAATCTGTCCCTCCAGCATGTCCTATTTATCTTTGTGCTGAGGTTTAGGTCCCTGGAGTGTGTAGCTCTAAGGGACTTGGATTTTTTGAGGTGGAGCATGTCCATTAATTCTGGATTTGACATGGCTTTGTACGTCAGACATAGATCGCCTCTGAGTAGGTAAGTAAGCAACTGAGTAGAGCTGGAGTTTCTTTAGTCGAGCTGCATAGGACATCTGTTTGTAGCCCATGATCCTCTTGGTGAGGTATTTTTGGGGTCTCTCCAGTTGCTGCAGGTGGCGGGTAAGGTACATCCCAAAAGGGGCATTGTATTCAATTATGGGCCTGATGAGTGACGAGTAGAGGGGCACAATGACCTCTCTTGATCTAGATGCGAACCCTTTCGTGATAAGGTGGGCTATATAGAAGGTCTTTCTAACCACTTTGGCAACGTGATTATCAAAGGAGAGATTACTATCAACGTTGGTCCCCAAATCTGTAATTACTCCTTCCGTACTTAATGGATTACCACCTATGTGGTAATTTGTGGGCACCTTGTTTTTCCCGAAGGGGATGACTATGCACTTTTTAGCATTTAGCTTGAGGCCGTGGTTCTGGCACCAAGCATCCGTCTCTGTGAGACCCTTTTGGAGGATGCTTGTGTCAGCTGGCGATTTGATTATGGCCCCCAGTTTGCAGTTATCTACAAACTTTGCCAGCCATAATCCCCCCGTGTTTGCCTGAACCTCAGAGAAGTATATACCGAACAAGAGAGGTCCCAGAACTGAGCCCTGTGGGATGCCACTTGTAACTGGTTTGGATTCGGACATGGCACCTGCTATTCTGACCATGTGGGTTCTATCTCTGAACCAGTTTGCAACCCATCTTGTGATATAGGGGTTGATATTTAAGCTGGTAAGCTTATTTATGATGCCCGAGTGGGGTATTGTGTCGAAGGCTTTTGCGAGGTCCAGCTAGGCTGTGTGGACTACCTTGCCCTCATCTATGGCTTTGGTAACTATTTCAAAGAAATCAACTAGGTTTAAGAGGCAAGATCTGCCCTTAACAAAGCCAAATTGGGTAGGGTCCAGTGTCTGGAGGCTCCCAATGTCTTTGTTTATGAGTTCCATGATAATACGCTCCATAGCTTTACAGACCAGACTAGTCAGGCTTACGGGGCGATAGTTTCCGGGGTCCGTTGCGGCACCACTTTTGTGGAGTGGGACCACTGTAGCTGTACGCCATTCTTTGGGTACATATCCTGTAGTAAGGCTAAGTTTGAACAGTGACTTAATGTGAGGGTTCAGTTCTTCTTGGAGCTCGTGTAAGACACAGCCTGGGACACCGTTCAGTCCCATAGATGCTGTGTTTTTTGCTTTGGAGAGGGCAGCTTTCACCTGTGCATCTGTGATGTCAGGGAGGTTACATTCAGTCGGGATAGGCATTTGCTCCTTTCGCAGGGAAGGGGGGGAGAAGTTTGCGCTGAATCTGTCTGCCAGGATGTTGGCTATGTCTGTAGGTTCGGTATATTTTGTACCGTTATGCAACAATTCAGAGCATATCTGGGAGTTTCCGCCCATGTTTCTGACATAACTAAAGAAGGCCTTGTGATTATATTTAGTGTCTAGGGCAATTTTTCTTTCGAAACTGGCCTTTGATGATTTTATGAGGGATCGAAGTTTCTTGCTAATACTGATCAGAGATGCCTTCCCTTTTTGGGATTTTGCTCTGTCATGTAGTAGCTTCCTCCTTCTGTTTTAGAGCTTATTTATGGCTGGGGTCCACCAGACCGGTCTCCTGTTTTTGGAGGAGTAAGTCTTGGTTTTATTTGGGATAGCACGATCCATGCATTCCTGCAGGTGCTCATAGAATGCATTTGTAAAGGATTCTGTGGATTGGGCTGTATTATCCTCTGGCCCAGGGGCTTTGAAGGATTCCACCTCAGTCTTGAGAAGTGCAAAGTTGGCTTTGGAGAAATTCTTTACAGTGATTTCCTTGGCTGGGGGTGGGGACGGGATATGGATGTCCAGGGAAATTTGTTTATGGTCTGATCTTATCAATGAGGGGTTTACCTCTGGTGTGGAACATAGAGTCCCCATGTTGGTGATGACCAGGTCCAATATGTTGTTCCCTCTTGTGGGAGTGGTGACCAGTTGTTCCATTGCATTAGAGTTTATAATTTCAAGGAACTGTTGGGCGAGGGTGTTTGGGCTTGAGTAGTTTTCCCATCAATGTTTGGGTAGTTGAAGTCACCCAATAACATAGTGTTTGGAGAGACCTTCATATTCTCCAGTGTTCTCAGGAATGCCAAGTGGGGTTCCTGTAATAGGGAGGGTGTTCTGTAGCAGGCTACAAACTGAAAGGCAGTTTTGCCCGCTGTTAGTTGCACATGGATGGTTTCCGATGCTTTGTGCAGTGCCACTAACCTGGAGGTGTAGGTATCTTTGATGAATATAGATACTCCCCCTCCTTTTGTGCTTCGGTCCGAGTTTTGGGGCCGAAACGCATGGTATGAGTTATAACCTGGTAGTGCTGGGGTACTCTCAGGAGCCTTGAACCAGGTTTCTGTTACTGCACAGACATCGATTTTCTCCATACTGAGGAGAGTCTCGAGTGCGTGCATCTTGAGGTTTAGACTTCTGGCATTGAGCAGCATTACCTTTAGTTTTTTTTATCTTTGGGTTGTCTATGGAGGTGGGTTTGTCCTTTGAGCCTTGCCTAAAAGGCACTATGGGGTGGCAAGAGCCTTGGCCAGTATACGAAAGCCTAAGGGTGACAGGTGCAAGCCGTCCCTAGTGAAGCAACGTGGCTTGTCGAGCATGTCATCCCAGGCTGACAGAGACTGGATCCCCTTTGAATGACACCAATACTTTAGCCAATTGTTGAAACTGATCATTTTGTCTTTATACTGTGGCATCATTCTTGGTGAGGGCAAGATGCTACTCAAGGTCAGGGACATACCAGCCTGGGCTACATGGTCAGAGAGTTCCTCTATGTCTCTTTTCATGTAGTCCAGGGAGGTACGTCTCAGGTCATTCACACCAGCATTGACGATGACGGAGTCATACATGTACTTGCTTTGGAGTGACCTGAGTGCTTGCATTATGTGGCGGATCCTGGCACCCGACAGGCAGCTTACAGTGACCTTCTCCTTGTTCAGTCTGGTGAGTGGGACGTCAGTGTGCCGGACAATAGAGTCCCCTATAACAAGTGTATTTGGTGTGTTGTTTGGCCTTATGGGCTGTGACTGTGAGGCACACTGATTTTGTGAGATATGTGATTTGTGGGTATTGTTGAGGGGTGGCTGTTGCTTGGATATCTGCTTAGGAGGTCTTTGCTGTTTAGGCAGATTTTTATTTAGAGCCTCCTAGTATGTTTTTGTGTGTTTATGTGTTGGGTATGCAGATGCAATAGGTCTGTGTGAGACTGGATTTGTGGAATGGGTGGTTACCTTTTCCTCCTGACTGACTGTGCCAGTCTTGGGTTGAGAGAGCTCTGCCTCCAGTTTGGCTGTGTAACTGCATCTCTCACATGTATTAGAGTTTGTTGGAAGGAGGAGAGGGTTGTCTGTGTACATAAGGCAATTGTAACATTGCCTCAAAATTACCAGACTCACCAGCTGGACTGGAGAGTAACCTTGAAACTGACCCTTGGACATACCAGATTAGTATAGGGAACTGTTTTTTTACTGATCAGATTAGGGAAGGGAACTGATTTTTCACTTGATCAGGAAGGACCAATCGGGAGTCTAATACTTATGAGAAGTCAAGGAGGGTGTAGTGCTTTAGTTAGTTAGTGTTTCCTTATAAGAGCTGAGCAAGTGCAGGGCTTTAGAAAGAGAATAGAGTGATTACTTTGAGAGTTTGAACAGTTCTAAGGGAAAAAGTGAAGAGCAGACTTTGTGGAGCCTGGAATAGTTTAAACCTGTTTAGGCGGCGCTGCCCGACGCTGCTCAGTGCGCAAAACCGCGCAAAAAGAGAGTTTTAGGGTTTTAAGAGAGAGAGATCAAGGAGTTTAGAATTGACCCAAAATGGCCAATAAAACTACAGCTTCTAGGTAGTAACCACTCCTCCAGGGACGGGCAGGCTGTTCAGTGTTAACCACTCCCACTGGTGAACACAGAGACTTCCCTTTAGCCCAAGCAAGCACTGGCCTTCTAGAAACTTCCAAACCGTTCAGAACAGCAAATCTGTAACTGAACTTTCTTAACTTTCAGAAAATGGGAAAAAAGCAAGATTTTTTTTTTTCTTTTTGTTGTAGTTTAAAGGTAGCAGAGATACACAAGCAGCAAAATAATCACAACAGTGCAATAAATGACCCCACACTTGAGTGCTAGGCCAAAATCAGGTAAAATGCAGTTTTTAGACAAAAAAAAACGATTTTAAATTAAGTGCAACACAGGAAATGCAGTAAACAGGCTCTAGATGTGTTCCAAGTACTGTTACTGTTTTACAGATATAAACTTTAGCAAGCCGGAAAATGCCAAAAAGTAGGCGGCAAAGCAGTAAAACTTAACAAAAAATCAGAAGAAAATACTTAAAATCACAAAAGTGGCTCCTTTTCTTCTCTCAGCGTTTTCTCCTCTTGGTAGGTGCTTCAGCAACAACTAGCAAGCCTGAGAAGACGCCAAAACCACGAGGCAGCCTGGTTTTAAGAGAGAGAGATCAAGGAGTTTAGAATTGACCCAAAATGGCCAATAAAACTACAGCTTCTAGGTAGTAACCACTCCTCCAGGGACAGGCAGGCTGTTTAGTGTTATCCACTCCCACTGGTGCTGCAGGGTTACAGTTGCTGTCACATACTTGGGCCTGTTTCTCTTAATAACGTGCCACATACTATCAACATGAGCTTTAACACTGTGTCTTCTAGAGTTGCTCTCATTTGTAAGCATATTTGTGCGCTTTTCTGAGAGCTGATATCTGACAAATCTCAATGGCCTTATTCAAAGTTATATCACTGTCAGAAAGCAAAATCTTTCTCACAGCATCATCTTTTATACCACACACGTCTGTCCTTTATCATCTCATCCCTTAAATCACCAAATCTGCACATTTTAGCCTTATTTCTCAAGTCAGTTATATATGCTGCAAAAGTTTCACAAGGCTTTTGATCTGTTGTGTAAAACAAGTGTCTTTCCATAGTAACATTTGTCTGGGGTCCTCCCTTGACTCAGCCGGTACAACAATACAACGGTTTCCCCCTCTGTTGTATAGATAGCAGGTGCATACACAAATGAGCATTCCCTTTCTATGGCCTCTGACCCAGCTAAATTAAGTAGAATAAATGCCTTTGTACAGTCATCTTCATCAGAAAATGCAGCCTGTATAAAAATGTCATACTCTTGCTCAAACACTCTGCAGTTCTCAGCAATATTACTGTCAAACACAAGTACACTGGGTTTTCGAAGTCCATTTGCCATGACAACAGACACACTGAAAATATGGCCCTTATAATTATGTACGAACAAACTGTTCTGTGAGCTTGTAACAACATTCAAATGCACAATAAACTCTTCAAAATACTGTACTTTGCAAAATATGCTCTGTAATGGCTCTAGGGTCATAGGAAGTTAGTAGGCTATTGGCCCTGAGGCTCCTACAAGCCTAGGCAAGAATTTAGCCCATGTTCCAACAAGTCAGCACCCTATGCCACTGTCAAGCAGTGACACAGGTGGAATCCCAGGGGTGCATTTTCTGTTCCCCATCCAGTTATCCAGGTTGCTCTTAAAAAGGTTTAATGAAGCAATCTGCGTTACGTGGACAGCGACTATATTCCATAAAAGAGGGAGTCCCACCAACAAGTCCTACTGATGTCACAGACCAGGTTGAGGTTGCGCGTGTCGGTTACTCGAGCGGAGCTTGAGTTGCAGATATGCAGCATTCCCATCAGGGCGGGGTCTGAGATTGCCTTGTATGCCAGATAGAGGTCACTTCTGAGGAGTCTGTAGGAGACTGAGTAGAGGATCAGGGCTTTTAGCCTATCTGTGTAGGTAGATGTTTGAGGCCCTGGATTCTCTGGGTAAGGAATCTCTGTGGCCTCTTCAGCTGCTGCATGTGCTTTGTGAGGTACATGCCGAAAAGGGCATTGTACTCAATAATGGGTCTTATAAGGGAAGAATACAAGGATGTTATGACCACCTTGTCCCTGGATGAGATTGCTTATTAATGAGGTGGGCCATGTAGAAAGCGTTCTGTACAAAGAAGGCAATATGGTGGTCAAAAGTCAGTTTGCTATCAACCTGGATGCCCTTGTCCCTCATGACTGATCGCGTGCTTAGTGTCTTATTATCAATGTGAAAAAACAAAACACAAGCTGCTACAGCGTCTTCTCCACAGGTCAAAGATTTATTATAAAAAATTTGACATTGAAGTTAAAACAACAGTAAAACTCATTAAGCCCTTTCGTTCCACTATTAAAATAAATGGAACTTCATGAGATAAAACTCACCATTTATACATCACTATTTAAAGTGTAAAAACCATCCAATCATTTTAGTCATTAGTAGCACACCCCCAAAATGGACCAACGGAGGCTTCTGATAGTAGAACACTCCAGATCAACATATGTTCCACAAATGAAATTAATCAAAGGACAAATCAAAACCAAAGTCTTTTACACAAGTACATACCCATTATAATGAAAAACACATGCCATTTTATATTTTTGACCCTTTTAACTTTAAAAGGCATTTAATTGATTCAGCTTCATTCAAGCCCGGCCAATATTGGGTATTTAAATGGAGCTGCCATGCAAGTTCAGCTTTTTCTAAATACAAAGGCCATGCCCCTCCCGTCTCTGAGATATGCAAAATTTCCAATACTATAAATTTTATCAATGTGATAATTTGTGGGGATGTCACTCTCCATGAAAGGGATGATGATGCATTTTTTGGCATTCAGCTTCAGGCCATGTTTCTCACACCAGTCATTTGTATGGGTGAGACCCTCTTGGAGGGTGTCCACATCACTAGGGGAATTGATGACAGCACCCAGCTTGAGGTCATCTGCAAACGTGGTCAGCCATACCCCACTAGATTTGGCCTGCACCTCTGAGATAATGATAATCCGCTCCATGGCCTTGCAGATCAGGCTAGTTAGGATGATAGGTCTATAATGTCTTGGATTGGTGGATGCTCCACCTTTGTGCAAAGGGATGACAGTAGCTGTCCTCCACTCGGCTGGGCCGAAAACGGTACTCAGGCGTTGGTTGAATAGGGTGCCTAATGGTGCTGCAAGTTCCTGCCTGAGTTCATGTAGGATGCAGCGTAAGATGTTATCAGGTCCCATGGAGGCTGTATTTTTGGCCTTTGAGACGGCAGTGATGACTTGCTCCCTAGAGATATGGGGAGGGGGGCAGGTACTGGGGATGTCCTGTTTTACTGATCGGGGGACAGAGGCGTGAAGTTTTCACTGAACATGTCTGCCAACAGGTTGGCTATATCTACATGGTTTGTGTATGTGTCCTTGACCACCAGTTCTGAGCACATCTGGGTGCTTCCCCTGAGACTGCGGACATATGTAAAGAAAGCCTTATGATTGTCTTTAGTAGATGTGGGCAGTTTGGACTCAAAATTTGCTTTGAAGGAATTCACTATTTTTCTTATTTGCTTGTTCAGGCTAAGGAGATTGGTTCCAATTAGACACCTGCTCCTTCTTAATCCTGAACAGCAATTTTTCCTTTTATTATAGAGTTTATTTATTGTAGATACCTATCAGACAGGTTTATGCTTCCTTGCGGAGGAAGATTTCATGCTGACTGGTATTCCTGATTCTATACAGATATGTACACTGCATATAAAAAGTTTACACACCCCTGTTAAAATGCCAGGTTTTTGTGATATAAAAAAATGAGACCACAATAAAATCATTTCAAAACTTTTACTACCTTTAATGTGACCTATAACTTGTACAATTTAATTGAAAAATAAACAAATCTGTTAGGTGAAAAAATAAAAAATAAAAAGCGTAAAATACGCTGGTTACATAAGTGTGCACACCCTTAAACTAATAATTTGTTGTATGTGCACACCCTTAAACTAATACTTTGATTTAATTACAGCATTCAGTTTTCTTGGGTACACACTTGCCCATCAATTAAAGGGGCTCTGATTAACCCCAAATAAAGTTCAGCTGTCCTAGTAGGATTTTCCTGACATTTACTCAGTTGCCTGGTACAGCAAAAGCCATGGTTCACAGACAGCTTACAAATCATCAAAGGGTTCTCATTGTTGAAAGGTATCAGTCAGGAGAAGGGTACAAAAAATGTTCACAGCATTGGATACACCATGGAACACAGTGAAGACAGTTATCAAAAAGTGGAGAAAATATGGGACAACAGTGACACTGCAAAGAACTAGACATCCCTCCAAAATTGATGAAAAGATGAGATGAAAATTGGTCAGGGAGGCTGCCAATTTCTGTCAAGTATTGGTTGTGTACTACATATGACAACAATCTCCCGTATTCTCCATATGTCTGGACTATGATGTAGGTTTGCAACATGGAAGCGTTTTCTTACACAGAAAAACACCTAGGCTTGGGTAATATTTGCAAAACAATACATCAAATCTCCCAAAAGCATGTAGGAAAATGTGTTATGGTCTGATGAGATCAAGGTTGAACTATTTGGCTACAATACCAAAAGGTATGTTTCGCACAAAAGCAACATTTCACATCACCAAAAGAACACCATCCCCACAGTGAAGCATGGTGGTGGCAGTATCATGCTTTGGGGTTGCTTTTGTTCAGCTGGAACTGGGGCTTTAGTCAAGGTGGAGGGAATTATGAACAGTTCCAAATACCAGTCACTTCTGGCCCAAAACCTTCAGGTGTCTGCTAGAAAGCTGACTTGGCAATATTTGCCCACTCTTCTTTGCAAAAGCGCTCCAAATCTGTCAGATTGTGAGGGCACCTCTTGTGCATAGCCCTCTTCAGGTTACCCCACAGATTTTCTATTGGATTTAGGTCTGGGCGCTGGCTGAGCTATTTCAAAAGTTTAACTTTCTTCTGGTGAAGCCATTCTTTTGTTGATTTGGATGTATGCTTCGGGTCACTGACGTGTTGAAAGGTGAAATTCCTCTTCATCTTCAGCTTTCTAGCAGACGCCTGAAAGTTTTGGGCCAAAATTGACTGATATTTCTAACTGTTCATAATTCCCTCCACCTTGACTAAAGCCCCAGTTCCAGCTGAAGGAAAGCAACACCAAAGCATGATACTGCCACCAGCATGTTTCACCGTGGGGATGGTGTTCTTTTTGGTGATGCAAAGTATTGTTTTGAACCAAACGTACCTTTTGGAATTGTGGCCAAAACGTTCAACCTTGGTCTCATCAGACCATAACACATTTTCCCACATACTTTTGGAAGACAATGTACTGTTTTGTAAATTTTAGTCATGCCTGGATGTTTTTCCTGTGTAAGAAAAGGCTTCTGTCTTGCAACCCTACCCCATAGGTCAGACATATGCAGAATATGGGAGATTGTTGTCACATGTACTACACAACCAGTACTTGCTAGAAATTCCTGCAGCTCCTTCAGTGCTGCTGTAGGTCTCTTGGCAGCCTCTCTGACTAGTTTTCATCTTGACTTATCAGTTTTGGAGAGACGTCCAGTTCTTTGCAATGTCAATGTTGTACCATATTTTCTCCACTTTTTGATGACTGTCTTCACTGTCTTCCATGGTATATCCAATGCTGTGGAAATTGTTTTGTACCCTTCTCCTGACTGATATCGTTCAACAATGAGATCGCTTTGATGCTTTGGAAGCTCTTTGCAAACCATGGCTTTTGCTGTAGCAGGCAACTGAGCAAATGTTAGAAAAATCCTACTAGGACAGCTAAACTTTATTTGGGGTTAATCAGTCTCTCTTTAATTGATGACAGGTCTGTACCAAAGAACATTGAATGCTGTAATTAAAACAAAAGGTGCTTCAAGAAAGTATTAGTTTAAGAGTGTGCACACGTATGCAAAAAGCTTATTGTATGTTTTTTATTTTTTATATTTTGTTCCCTAACAGATTTGTTTGTTTTTCAATTGAATTGTACAGGTTATAGGTCACATTAAAGGTGGGAAAAGTTTTAAAATTATTTATTGTGGTATAATTTTTTTATATCACAAAACCTGGCATTTTAACAGGGGTGTGTACACTTTTTATATCCACTGTATAACCTAGTGGTAGTAGATTATGCTACCAGATACCCTGAAGCGGTGGCCCTGTCCTCCACTGAGGCAGAAAATGTGGCTAATGCTCTGTTAGAGATTTTCAGCATTGTAGGTCTCCCAAGAGAAATACTGACTGACAGAGGTGCCAATTTCATGTCAGACCTGCTGGCTTGTCTCTGGAAGTACTGTGCGGTGAAGCACCTAAAGACCACCCCCTACCATCCTCAGACTAATGGTCTTGTTGAGAGGTTAGACTCTACACTCAGGAACATGCTACTGACATTTACAGACCAGTTCAAGAGGGACTGGGACAAATATGTGCCTATCTGCAGTTCGCTTACAGACAGATACCCCAGGATTTCACAAGTTTTTCACCCTTTGCGTTGCTGTGTGGGAATGGGGTGAGGGGACCTTTAGATATGATTCATGATGATTGGGACGGTGAGTGTGAAACCCACAAAGAATCTGCTGTAGCATATCTCCTAAACCTCAGGACAAGGCTCAGGGGGATCATGGATGTGGCCCAGAAGAACCTGGCAAGAGCCCAACAGCAGGAGGAGGTCTGGTAGGACAAGAATGTTCAAGCTAGAGATTATGCTATAGGGCAGCAGGTGAGGGTTCTCATTTCTTTCAGACACAATAAACTGCAGGCAGCTTGGGAGGGACCCTTCAAAGTGGTAAGGAAGATCAGGGAGGATAACTACATGGTAGAACTCAGTGGTGGATCCAGAACAGGCACAGATGGAGGAGCTACTGTTGACCAAACATGAATATCAGTAGTCATTCAGTACTACATAATCCCGCTTATTGCTGCACTCACCCCCTTCAGTTTCTTTTCATGTTCTACACATTTAAAAATGCACATATTAAACTGTGAACTCTGACTTGCAGAATCCAAGTAAATTTCATGAAGACATCAAAGGCATATGAGGACTTCATAATGCTAGTTATTACATTTAGCCCAGAATGATAATTCTTGCTTATCTTCCTTGCACTGCACCCCATCCCCACCCCAGCTTGCCCACATCATCAGAAAGACTTCTTTCTTGCATTTTCACAGCTTGTTTTTAAGCAGATTAATAAGCTTGTCGAAGAATGAACTGAAACAATGATTAAGCTAAGGGTCCAGGGGCCACTATGCCTATGAGAGTCAGGGGATCTAGAGATGTTAAGGTGCATTTTAGACTTTTTCCAACCAGACCTCTCAAATGTACTGAATGTCTCATTTTTTACTGCTTTTGAGGCCCAAATAATGGCATGCTTTGATTCCTAAGTGGCACCCCTTAATTTCTGATTTTCCCAGCTTTTTTTTTTAACCTTCAGCCTTATGACCTGACGTCATCACTTGAGCATACAGGTAGCATTAGCGTGAATTTCCTACCCACCACCACTTGTGAAAACTGTCCAGATTTTTGCCTCATATTTTTGTTTTGTTCTGTTCCTCATAAAATCTATGGTTTTCTGGATTTTTATGGCAAATCAGTGAAGGATTGAATTCACTAAATAATGACAAGCATTAGAATTTCAGACTTCATATTCTTCAGAAAATACATGGTAACATAAAACCTTTTATTCTAGCAATTTTCTAAGTTTATAAGATCAATATTTGAAATGTGTCCCTATTTTGTTGCTGTATTCCCCCATAACTTGGCTTTGTCCAGGTGTTTTGTGCTAAGAGGTTGAGAGCTATGGTGAGAACTGAATTCACTAAATGATAGCCATTTAAGTTTCAGTCTTCCTATCTTTCAGGAAACAAAACACCCTCTAACAATTGTACTGTTTTATACAAGGAATATAACTTAATACAGTCAGGAAGGTGCATCAAAGAACACATGTATGTTTCGTGTGCAAGGGACCTATGATTTGAAAACAGCCCAAAGTTAATCTTTATCTGCCACTGGCCAGATGTATTTTCTTTGAATTTGGGTTTCAATGCTGTTTCAATGAATGTGAGTTTCAAGGGCACAGAAGTTTTAATGCTAAGTCTATTTTCATTGTGAGTCTGCATTGCTTTGTTTAGCAGATGTCTATTAGTGTTTGTGTTGTAAAATGTAAAATAAAACATTTAAATGAAATCCAAATCATCGTAGAAGTAAAGCAGAATGCACATTACAGTGTTTATGGTAAATGGGGTGAAACAGCCAAGTAATGGGACATTGGAATGGCTACAGGGTGGAGGACTGTATACGAGGAGGCCCCATTCAACCATGATTTTATGAGGGAGGAAGGGCAGCAAACTCAAAGACAGCCCCAGGCAGCACAAACTAATGGCTTTTGGAGGTCCTAGAAAACTATAATATTCTTTTGCTAAGATTAGAATATTGTCTACCATTAAATGCCCTACTTTTACCATAAAACTCACCTACTGCAAGTCACCAAAAACAAAATACTAAGGTCCATCATCTTCTCCCTTCCCAGTGAACATCATTGCTACACATTTAACATAAAATGGTTACCATTTACTACAGGGTCTGGGTCTCCAGGGCATATTTTGGTTGTCTGTTCTTTAGTTTGAGTTTGAAAGTTGATACCCCACAATTCCATTGCAGTGGGTGGGGTTACATAATTATGTGTGCAAATTTTATATTAATCAGCATACAGATTTATACCCATTTTTCGGAAGACTTTGTCCAGATTTTTGATGTTTCCAGGTTGAGAGGTATGTTTCCAGGTTGAGAGGTATGTTTCCAACTTTTGTATCAATGGTAATGTGAACAAAAATCTTAACTAAGGAAAGCAAATCAGCCTTATTTTCTTTAAAGGATGAAATAAGTTGTGCCCAAGACTGAATCTCCAAAGCTAAAAAATAGTATTTCATAAACTGAGAAGACAAATACTTGCAAGAATACATAAAGAATATCTGGAAAAAGTGTCTGCCCTTTCCCATTCAAAAAAAATGACAAGTCACTTCCTATGCACCTCTCTGGTATTAGACTGAGATCAAAATAAAAGAACAAATGGTCACAATCAAGTATTTCAACTTTTTGCTGTCATACATACTGTCCCAAAAGATAGACATGTTCTGAGTATTCTTCTGATGTCGGACTGGGTTAAAAGTGAACAAAATGCCACCGTAGCATATTTAAACATGATGCTGTCAGTCATATATGCACTGCTGCCTCCTTACCCCATATCTGAAAAACAACCCACCTGTATACATCTAATTTCTGAGTGCGAACAAAATGAAAAAAATACCGAACAAACTGATGTAGTCCGATGTGTTGTTCATAGATATTACACCACCTTCAGACACAGACAAGCTCTAGCAAACGTCTCTGCAAACCACAGAGGTATGATTGTGAGGAAAGTTAAAGACATACTGCCCAAACTGTCCCCAGTCCCCAAATAAGCTATAGTAACTTTCTGTGCATACCTCTGAGAAGACTAGTGAAAACTGGAGCAAAAGTTTGAATATGAGGCCTCCCTACTAAATCTGTATCAAAATCCCCTTTTACAACACAAGGGGCTAGCCACTCGTGGTGTAAACCTTGACTCTAGATGACTGTCACTGTTGAAGTGACACCCTGACTCCATGTGCAAAAATGGGAAAGAAAGGTATTGTGGATGGTGTGGGTGTTGCCCAGACTCCCAGAAGTTCTGAGTCTCTAGATACTCTGTGACACTTTTTCGGCCTTATTTTGAAGATCATTACTTGCTGACTTTTTTTTTTTTACTGCTGTCCTTAAGAGTTATGAATGTGCTTGCCAGTATTATACATGTCCACAGATAAAACTGGTGGTTTACTTCACACCAGTGCTGTGCACACACAGATACCACTTGTATGGTAGTATACACCTCAGTTGTGTGATCAAATGTAATTAATAAATGCATAAATAATGACTAGAAATGTCCAGAAACATATTTTAGTTTGGTGATGTCAGAACTATGCAGTCAAACCAATGCTACCTCCTCTGCCTTGTAATCTTCTTAAGAATTAGGGACAAAGACCCACAATCAGGGATAGATTTTAAATTTTGATCTTACAGCTAGATGAGCAGGCTTTGTATTAGCAAGCATTTTCTGAAGGATAGGAAGACTTAAACTCTGTCATTACTTACTGGTTACATTGCACAACAATATATTTTCAGAAACATTAACCCTTTCTGATAGTGAAGTTACGATTTCTGTTTATCAATAGCTGGGCTTCCACTCTGTCATTAAACAAACACTGAAGCCATATTATGTGGTCCAGTGCCATCCAGAAAATTCTCATACTGTTTAGTATGTTACTATACTCTCTATACTCATTATCAGTACCTCTATGACCTTTAAAAACATCTGTTAGGAAAAATGTTTTTTTCTTCTGTTCTGGACTCTGTGAATACCCCTGATCAACATGAGAGTTGAATTATTTCCTCCCCTGTCCCTCTTTTCTTTCATGTGCATATTTAATTCCTTTATTCTCTCCATCCTCAAGGGTTTTTGGTTGTAATTCTTAACATGTTAATTAACTTTCTCCTAACATCCTGGATATCTCCATTTTCTTCTAAAATACCTCTCTAATGGTATACACAGAAGGCATCATTTTCCTCTAGCTGCTGGTCGTATTTCCTCCCTTGCACCACAGGATCTTTTCTTTTCACTGCCCTTCAGCACTAGCTGAAGACTGTTAGAGCATGTCATGTTATTAAGCCAATATTCCTTTCAATTGATATATTTGCTTAACTAAAGTATTACCCCCCTTTGTTTCTACTTCCCAAGTACACTGCCTAGCATTTATTTGCACTGAAACTAAAGGTCATGCTGTCCCCAAGCACCCCCCCCCCCACCTTGAAAGAATGCCATGTTTTTTTTTCTTAGATTTGCAACTGCAGCAATGTGGTAAATCATGTTGTTTGTCTAATTTTTGCATAATTGCAATAAAAGCCATTTGTTTTGTAACCACAATTACAAAACAAAGGACTTCTACTGCAGTTAAAAAAAATGTAGAACTATAGTCTGGTCTAAGGACCTTTACCAAAATTACAAACCTGAAATGGAAATATGGCATTTTGCACACTCAGGTCAATGAAGAAATTTAAGACAATAATGTTTAGTACACTTACCCCCCCTCCCCCCCCCACATTGATTACCTGCACATTATTGGGCAATAAATAATTTTTCTCGTTCTTTTTTTTTTCTTTGAACTGTGAAGCAGGAATTTTACCAAACTTTCCTTCTTTCGACTTTCCCTTTCAGTTCTTGTGAGCAGCTGTTTCACATAATGATAGATCACTCATACACACACGCACACACACACACGCGCACACACACGCGCGCACACACACGCGCACACACACGCGCACACACCCACACACACACACACACATCTACAGAATGACATAAAGTGGCGTTTTTGTGACTAACAAGTCCTGAAATCACAGTGTAAGCATGCGCAAAGTAAAATTCGAGTAATGCCAGTGCAGCAATCCTGAAATAACACTAGCATTATGTGGAATACCACTTCAGCAATCATTTTCTATACATGACAACTTATATAAAAATTACTGAACCAGCATACTATGCTTTAAAGACTGCATATTGTTAAAATATTATTTCAAGGCTTGCTGCATTTAGGTATGTTGTTTGGAGCGAGGACACCATGGAACCCTAGACCTGGAGAAGGAATCTGGCTTATGTTTTGTAAAAGTATGTACAGAGGACCAGGTTGCTACTTTTACAATACTTCTATAATTCAACCCTTCAAAAAAAAAACATAGATGAAACCAAGACATCATAGAATATGGCTTGACCCTGCCTGGAATAGTTTTGTTGCTGTGAGAATTACAAAAGGTAATGGCCCGACATATCCATTTGGAAATAGTCTGCTTTGACATAGGTTGTCCCTTCTCCTTACCTTAACAAGAAATGAACAACTGAGCAGAAGTTCTTAAAGATTTTGTAATGTCAATATAGTGCCTGAACTGTCTGTGGACATCCAAGGTATGGAGTATCCTTTCTCTCTCATGCTGGGACTCTGGAAATAACACAGGTATAAGAATAATTGGGCTTTAAGTAAATCTGAATGCCATTTTAAGCATAAAAGAAGGATTAGTTCTCCATAGGAGCTTACAAGTTGGGTATTCTTCTTTCAGTGGTCAGAGCAAGAAGTAAAACTCTTTTCCATCTTAAGAACCTCAAGTCAGGCCAAATGAGCTGGTTCAAATGGAGCAAGTGTTAGCTTCTCTACCACAAAATTAATATTCCAAGGAGGAGCCACTGTTTTTCTTAGATGTCTCTTATGCAAAACCCCTTAAAAATATGTTGACATGGGAATGCCTTGAAAAAGGAGGATCCTTTGGCAAACATGCTGAAATGGCAAAGTGAACTTTGACAGAGGAGTAAAACAGGCAAACAGAGCAGTAACTCACACAAATATTATAAAACAAATGAAACACTATTCCGAATGGGTTCAGGTTATGTTTGTGGCACCAACTAGAAAACATTTTACATTTGCTAATATATGATTTTGTAGTAGAGGGCTTTCTGGCCCCCATAAGTATCTCCTGCACATCCTCACTAAGCAAGTGCCTGAAAGGTACTAAGACCTAAGATCCAGGTAGTCAAAGTTATTTGGTGTTGGGATGTATAAAGTGCCCCCCCCCCCTTTTTTTTAACAAGAAACATCTTTATTAAATTATCACTTATGACACAGGCAATCATACATTTTTATAAATGAAAACAAACCATACTGATATATTTCAGTTGCAAACATTATACATCACTTATAATCTACACAGTCATTGTCAGTTAAACATTACAAAGCTCATTCAATTCCTGCCTTTTCCTAAATGGCATTCCATGTTTAAAACATTATTCTGCATGTACTGTTCCCACAATTCCTATTTTTTCTATATAATTTGCTCCTACCCTTTTATAAAGATCCCAATTCCAGTTGTTTTATTTGTGTCATTATATTCACTACTTTTAGTACAGTTGGTTTAGACTTTGATTTCCATTTTCTAGTAAATGCTTTTTTGGCAGCCACCAAAATTAAACTCAGCAAAGGCAATTCCAATTCTGTACAATAGATCAAAACAATCATTTCCTTAATTACACAATTTCCTCACCCAGTATTTCTGACAGAATGGTCTGCAGGGAATTCTTAGTCTAAATAACCAATGGAAAATGGCAGTAGCAGCCCTCAGTGAAATAAAACTTATAACCAAAAAAAACAAAACACCACAAAGGCTCTTGCCCAAGGACAGATCCAAAAAGTAATATCCAAAAGATCATTTATTAACTAATAAAATTATTTTCTGGAAAAGTTTGATTTATTGATTATCTTTTGGATATTATTCTTCAGATCTGTCCTTGGGCATGAGCCCTTGTGGTGTTTTTTTTTTTTTTTTTTTTTTTTTTTTAATTAATTTTTAAAGTCTACGTTTCCAATGACCTCTTTCACTTCTGTTCTTCTGTGACTGGATCCAGTCTGTGAGGAAACTTGTGGTAATTGCCCTTGGCCTATTTCAAAAGAAGGGATAAATACTATTGCCTGGGCCAGAAGGGAGTCACCACAGTGATCTTGGGGGATTCCTTCTGAATCTTCAGAATTAACTTAAATATCATAAAGGGTAGAAAAGCATACAGGAATATTCCTGTCCAAGTTAAAGGAAAATGCATCTGTCTTCCAGGTCCTCTTGCATGAAGTCTTGAAGCAGAATTTGGCCAGCTGATTGTTCATTGGGAAGGCAAGTTGACCAACTCCCCACAGATGGATCAGATCTTGGAACACCCCGGATCTAGTTTCCATTCATGAAGGTCTTCTTTTGTCCTGCCCAGCTTGCCTGCCACACACATTGCTCTGACAGAATGTAGGATGTAAAATGAGATTCTGCTGTAAAGCTATATTCCATGATAACATGTCTAGTCTGCAAAGGGAGTAAGACCTGGTTCTCCCTTGCTTTTTTATATACCACATCACTGTGGTATTGTCCATAACTACTTGAAGTGGTCCTGGGGACCAAAGGTGATTTAGAGAGTTGAGTGCTTTCATAAGGGCAAACTTCACCTTTACATTTATGCGCTTGTGTCTGTCTTTCTTGTCCTCCTTTACATTTAGGTCCTTGTGTTTGTTGTCCCAGATAAATAGCACTTCTATCCCCCTAGCAACATGCAAGGTAACTGTGGTGATGGTTTTGGAGCAGGAGGGGAGAGGGACAGACCTGGCTTCAGGGTACTTAACATCTCCACCAAGTGATTTCTCTTCTCGCACATCCCAGAACTGGAATCTTAAAATATAATGGGTGTTGGTGCTGGGACCAAAGAGACTTCAGATACATTGTATCATTCTCATGTGGAGTTTTATCAGAAGAATCATGAAGCTCATAACTGCCATGAGACTCAGAAGTTATTCTGTCCCTTGCCCATTAAGGGAACACCAAAATTCACAGAAGACATTGCTAAGCCCCAGTCGATAGTGGCTGTGTGTGTAACATCAGAGGGAGAAGGAGACAAATCTGAAATAGATCTAAATGCAGATATAGTTTCATCTGTGGAAGAAAAGATATTTGTACTGAGGTTCACTTGAAATCCCAGCCTGGATATGAGATCTCTCACTAAAAAGAGAGAATCTTGACACTTTGAAAAAGAGTATGCATAGATAAGCAAGATATCTAAATATAGAAAAATGTGGATGCCATGTAGCCTGCAATGTGATGTAACTGGAGCTAGACACTTTGTGAACACTTTTGGGGCAGTGGATAGTCCAAACAGTAAGGCAGAGAACAGCTAATGTGATCCAGGCACATAAAAACCTTAAGAAACATCTGAAGCCATAATGGATAGGAATGTGATACACATCCTTTAAATCTAAGGTTAGCAAAACACTTTAAATGGGGAAGAAGGGATAAGAGATTGTGTTGTGAAAGGATCTTGAATTTGGGCACTCTCACAAACCATAACTGATCTCCAGGCATTTTCTTTTTTTTGGCATCAGAAAGATTCTTGAATGAAAACCTTTTCTCTACTGGGAAAAAGGAACCATTTATATTACCCCACGATAAAGCATGTGCTGTAGGGCAGGAGGGAACAGAGGAGTTTGGTCTGGGGATGTGGAATAATTCCCTGTAAAATAGGGATTTCTTCCCACTGAGTCAGTCTCAGAACCCATTTGTCTGAAAAGAGAAAGAAATAGAGAATCTAACTTTCTGGAAGGGATAAGAGACTACCTGAGTGGGAGGTGGGGCAAGGCCTCTTATATACTCATTCTGACTTTTTTGACTGTCCTTTGTTTTGAGGGGTTCCTGCTTTCTTTTAAGGAAACCTCCCCATCATTGTTTTTAATGTCTGCTTACCAGCATATTCCTGACACTGTTTGTTTTGTTTCTTACTGCAGTTGGACAAGGGAGAAAAATAATCATTGGAAAATTCAGAGTGAAAGGGGTAAAAAAATCGGAGTTTCCTTGTATATCAGCTTAATGTTCTCATCACATTTTTGATAACATTTGCAGCAGTGGAACCAAAATCTCTATCCAAAGGTGAATTTAAAAGCTAATTTTACATCCTCTAGGGGGTTCTGAGAATGAAGCCAGGCAAACCTTCTCAACACAGTACCAGTGGCAACCTCATTTGACTTTAGCTGATTTAAAAAGCTTGTTTCAGCTACATATTGTACTTATTTTACTGCCTGCACTTTAACAAAGTCGTTTTTGTGTTTAAATTACCTGTTTAACTGTTGCAGACTACACACTCAAGTGTGATAGCCATCTCTGTGCATTTAAAGTGTTTTTTTTTATTGTATCTGCTTTATTTTCTGAACAAAAAACAAAATACTTGTTTTCCCACCTTTCTAAGCCAGTTTAGTCCAATTTTCAGGTTAGTGCTGAATTCAGGGCCGTGTTACAAGTTTCTGTGTTTGCCCATACCTTACTTGGATAGAAGGAAGTTTCTCTGTTCACTGTGAGAAAGGAAGCTTTGAGCAGCCTATCTGTCCCTGGAGGAATGGTTTCAGCCCAGAAATTAGTAGTTTATTGGCCATTATGGGCTAATTTCTCTTTCTTTCATTTCCCTGCTATAAAACCCGCATTTGCAAGGTTTTTGTGCTAGTATACAGCTCAGCAAGCTCCTGCCTGGTGCCCTGCAGAGTTCTACAGCAGCAGAGAGACAAAAGAGAGACTTTGGAGTGATTAACTATAATTTTTCTGCATTTTCTTGCTGCCTTTAGCTAATTCTGCCTAAAACACAGATTTTCTAGAGTCTCTGTCATTTAAAAAGCTTGTTTCAGCTACATATTGTACTTATTTTACTGCCTGCACTTTAACAAAGTCGTTTTTTGTTTAAATTACCTGTTTAACTGTTGTAGGCTACACACTCAAGTGTGATTACCATTTCTGTGCATTTAAAGTGTTTTTTGATTGTATCTGCTTTATTTTCTGAAAAAAAAAAACAAAAAAAAAAATACTTGTTTTCCCTCCTTTCTAAGCTAGTTTAGTCCAGTTTCCATGTTAGTGCTGAATTCAGGGCTGTGTTACAAGTTTCTGTGTTTGCCCATACCTTACTTGGATAGAAGGTAGTTTCTCTGATCACTGTGAGAGAGGGAGCTTTGAGCAGCCTATCTGTCCCTGGAGGATTGGTTTTAGCCCAGAAATTAGTAATTTATTGGCCATTTTGGGCTAATTTTTCTCTCTTTCATTTCCCTGCTATAAAACCCACATTTGCGTGGTTTTGCACGCCGGGCAGCGCCGGTTAGCTAGGGTATAACTATTTCCGGCTCCACAAAGTTTATTCTTCAAATTTTCCCTTGGAACTAGACAAACTTTCAACTTAAGCACTCAAATCATTCACTTCTCATCCCTGCACTTGCCCAAAACTCATACCAAGCACTAATAAACCTTAGCACTAGACCCCCCCTATACTGTAGAGAAGGACAAGGCTCTCTATTCGACCTTACTAGCCAATCAGTAAAACAGTTCACTGTACCTATCCAGGCATGTCCAGAGAGCAGTTTCAGGTGTACTCTCCAGTCCAACTGGTGAATCTGGGCATTTTGAGACAATGTTAGAATTGCCTTATGTACACAGACAACCCTCTCCTCCTTCCACCAAACACTAATATATGCGAGAGATGCAATTATACAGCCAAACTGGAGGCTAAGCTCTCTCAATCCAAGACTATACCAGGCAGTCAAGAGGAGAAGGGAATTACTTGCATCACACCACCAGTCTCACATAGACCTATGAAACCAGCACTGGCAAAAAACACACATAAATACACAAAAACATACTCAGAGGCTCTAAATAAAAATTTGCAAAAGCAACAGAGACCTCCAAAGCAGACATCCAAGCAACCTCCACCCCCCAACACAAACCATGAAACACATACTTCACAAAACCAGTGTGCCACACAATCACAGCCCTTAAGGCAAAATAACATACCCAACACATTAGCAATAGGTGACTTTATAGTCAGGCACACTGACGTCCCACTCACTAGGCTGAACAAGGAGAAGATTACTGTTAGTTGCTTGTCGGGTGCCAGGATCCGCCACATAACACAAGCACTAAGGTCACTCCAGAACAAGTACAAATATGACTTTGTCATTGTCCATGTTGGTGTGAATGACCTGAGCTGTACCTTCCTGGACTACATGAAAAGAGACATGGAGGAGCTCTCTGATTACGTAGCCCAGGCTGGTATGACCCAGACCCTGAGTAGCATCCTGCCCTCACCAAGAATGATACCACGGTATAGAGAAAAAATTATCAATTTCAACAATTGGCTAAGTTTCTGGTATCATTCAAAGGGGATCCAGTGTCTGCCAGCCTGGGATGACATGCTCGACAAGCCATGCTGCTTTGCTAGAGACAGCTTACACCTGGGGACAGCCTTTTTTAAGCAAGGCTCAAAAGACAAACCTACCGCCGTAAATAGCACAAGTAACAAAAAACTGAGGGTAATTCTGCTCAATGCCAGAAGTCTAAACCTCAAAATGCACGCACTCGAGGCACTCCTCAGTATGGAGAAAATCGATATATGTGCAGTAACAGAAACCTGGTTTAAGGCTCCAGAGAGCACCCCAGCACTAGCAGGCTACAACTCATACCATACATTTCAGCCACAAAACCCAGACCGAAATACAAAAGGCAGGGGAGTATCCATATTCATCAAGGATACCCACACCTCCAGGTTAGTGGCACAGCACGATGCTTCAGAGATCATCCACGTGCAACTAACAATGAACAAAACTGCTATTCAAATTATAGCTTGCTACAGATCACCCACCATGTCCCAGGACCTCCACTCCGCATTCCTGGCAACACTGGGAAACATAAAGGTCCTACCAAACACCCTGATATTGGGTGATTTCAATTATCCAAACGATCTTCCTGGCCCAACATTTCCTAGAATTTATAAACTCAAATGCCCTGGATCAACTGGTTAACACCCCCACCAGAGGTGACAACATATTGGACCTGGTTATCACCAACATGGGCGACTGGTGTTCCACACCAGAGGTCAATCCCTCGCTGGTTAGATCTGACCATAAACTAATCACTCTGGATAGCCACATTCTGCCACCACCCCTGGTCAAAGAAACCACCGTGAAAAAACGTTTCAAAAGCAAACTTCACATTACTTAAGACCGAGGTGGGACGTTTCAAAGCCCCCATGCTAAAGGATAACGCTGCTCAAGCTGCAAAATCATTTATTAATGCACTCTACAGGCACCTATAAGAATGCATGGATCGTGCTATCTCAAACAAAACCTAGACTCACTCCTCCAAGAAAAGGAAACCAGTCTGGTGGACCCCTGCCATAAACAAGCTATACAACAGAAGGAGGAAACTAGTGCAGAAAAGAGTAAAATCCCAAGAAGGGAAGACATCCCTGATCAGTATCAGCAAGAAACTATGTTCTCTCATAAAATCATCCAAGGCTAGCTTCGAAAGAAAAATTGCCGTGGACTTCAAAGATAACCACAAGGCATTCTTTAGCTATGTCAAGAATCTAAGTGGCAATTCTCAGATCTGCTCAAAGTTAGTGCAGAATGGCACAAAATACACTGAACCGACCGATATAGCCAACATCCTGGCAGACAGGTTCAGTGCACACTTCACCCCCAAAAGGGCCCATAACTATACCAGAAGAATGTAGTGCCCCTGAAATCACAGCCACTCAGATTAAAACAGCCCTTTCCAAAGCCAAAAACACAGCATCAATTGGACTGGACGGTGTCCCAGGCTGCGTCCTACATGAGCTCAAAGATGAACTAACCCCTCACCTAAACACACTGTTTAAACTCAGCCTCTCTACAAGCTACATGCCCACAGAGTGGCGCACAGCAACAGTTATTCCGCTCCACAAAGGTGGAGCCACAACGGACCCCGGGAACTATTGCCCTATAAGCCTGACTAACTTGGTCTGCAAAGCTATGGAGTGCATCATCATGGATCTCATTAACAGAGACATTGGAAACCACCAAACATTGGACCCAACCCAGTTCGGCTTTGTTAAGGGCAGATCATGCCTCCTAAACCTGGTGGATTTCTTTGAGAGTTACCAAGGCTATAGACGAGGGAAAGGTGGTCCACACAGCCTACCTAGACCTCGCAAAGGCCTTCAACACTATTCCCCACTCAGGTATTATAGACAAGCTCACCAGCCTGAACATAAACCCCTACATCATGAGATGGGTTGCCAACTGGCTCACGGACAGAACCCACATGGTAAGAGCTGCAGGAGGTAGGTCTGACTCTAAACCTGATACAAGTGGCATTCCCGAGGGCTCAGTCCTAGGACCCCTCCTGTTCGGCATATACTTCTCAGAGGTACAGGCAAGCACAGGAGGACTATGGCTCACCAGGTTTGCAGACGACTGCAAACTAGGGGCTATAATTGACTCTCTGGCTGACACAGATATCCTCCAAAAGGGTCTCACTGAGACAGATACCTGGTGTCAAAACCATGGTCTCAATCTAAATGCCAAAAAAGTGCATAGTTATCCCCTTTGGAAAAAACAAAGTACTCACAGACTACCACATAGGTGGTAGCCCCCTAAATACGGAAGACGTAATAAGGGATCTGGGGACATTAGTAATAGGTGACTCTATAGTCAGACACACCGACGTTCCACTTACCAGGCTGAATAAGGAGAGGGTAACGGTGAGCTGCCTATCGGGAGCTAGGATCCGCCACATTACACACGCACTCAGGTCACTCCAAAGCAAGTACAAGTATGATGCAGTCATTGTCCATGCTGGTGTGAATGACCTGAGACGTACCTCCCTGGACTACATGAAAAGAGACATTGAGGAGCTCTCCGATTATGTAGCCCAGACTGGTATGACCCTGACCCTGAGCAGCATCCTGCCTTCACCAAGAATGATGCCTCAGTACAAAGACAAAATGATCAGTTTTAACAATTGGCTTAATCACTGGTGTCATTCTAGGGGATCCAATGTCTGTCAGCCTGGGATGACATGCTGGACAAGCAGCGTTGCAAGGGATGGCTTGCACCTGTCACCACTGGGCTTCCGGATACTGGCCAAGGCTCTTGCCACCCCCATAGTGCCTTTTTAGGCAATGCTCAAAAGGCAAATCAACCTCCGTAAAAACAAAATGGAAAAAATTAAGGGTAATGCTGCTCAATGCCAGAAGTCTAAATCTCAAGATGCAGGCACTCAAGCACTTCTCAGTATGGAGAAGATCGATGTCTGTGCAGTAACTGAAACCTGGTTCAAGGCTCCTGAGAGCACTCCAGCTACCAGGCTATACCTCATATCATGCTTTTTGGCCTCAAGTTCCAGGCCGAACCACAAAGGGAGGGGGAGTGTCCATTTTCATAAAGGACACCTACACCTCTCGATTGGTGGCTACCCCTGAAGCATCAGAAACCATACAAGTTTTACTCACCATAGGCAAAACTGCCATACAACTGGTCGCATGTTATAGAACACCCTCCCAATCCCAGGAATCCCATCAAGCATTCCTGAAAACACTGGAGGATATGAATGTCACACCAAACACCATCATATTGGGTGACTTCAACTACCCCAACATAGACTGGGCCCACTATTCTAGCCCTAACACCCTAGCCCAAAGATTCCTGGAATTCATTAACTCAAATGCTATGGAGCAACTGGTCACTTCTCCTACGAGGAGAGATAATATACTTGACCTGATTATCACAAACATGGGGTCCAAATGCTCTGCACCGGATATAAACCCCTCACTAGTAAGATCTGACCATAAACTGATCACATTGGATGTACATATCCCACCCCCACCCCAGAACAAAAGACTACAGTGAAAAATTTTTCAAAAGCTGACTTTACACTCCTTAAGTCAGAAATGATATCCTTTAAGCCTACTGGGTTAATGGAAACCACATCCCAAAATGCTGAATCCCACACAACAGCCTTCTACGGACATCTCAAAGAATGCATGGATCAAGCAATCCCAACTAAAACCAAGACCCTCTCCACCAAGGGAAAACGCCCGGTTTGGTGGACCCCGGCTATAAACAAACTGTACAACAAAAGAAGGAAGCTACTGCAGGACAAAGCCAAATCCCACAAGGGAAAGGCTTCCCTGATCAGCACAAGTAAAAAACTACGTTCTCTCATAAAAACATCTAAAGCCAACTTTGAGAGAAAGATTGCCAAGGATACCAAAGACAATCACAAGGCCTTCTTCAATTATGTCAGAACCTTGGGAGGAAATTCTCAGATATGCTCTGAGTTGGTACACAACGACAAAAAATTCACTGACCCTACCGACATTGCCAATATTCTGGCAGATAGGTTCAGTGCAAATTTCTCCCCTCCCTCACCCCCTAAAGATGTAGTAATTATCCCTGCTGAATGTAACCTACCTGTCATATCAGACATACAGGTGAAATCAGCACTCAACAAAGCAAAAAACACAGCATCTATGGGACCCGATGGTATCCCCGGTTGCGTGTTACGTGAACTTCAAGATGAACTAAACCCGCACCTAAAAACGCTATTCAGTCTTAGCCTCACTACAGGATATGTACCTGAACACTGGCGCACAGCAACAGTGGTCCCACTCCACAAAGGGGGAAATTCTACTGACCCTGGTAACTACCGCCCCATAAGTCTGACCAGCCTGGTCTGCAAGGCTATGGAAAGAATCATCATGGAACTCATAAATGGTGATATTGGAGATCTGAAGACCCTTGATCCCACCCAGTTCGGTTTTGTAAAAGGCAGATCCTGCCTCTTAAACCTGGTTGACTTCTTCGAGACAGTCACTAGTGCCATCGATGAGGGCAAGGCTGTCCACACTGCCTACTTGGACTTGGCTAAAGCCTTTGACACGATACCACACTCTGGCATCATAGACAAGCTCAGCAGCCTAAATGTAAATCCATATGTCACAAGATGGGTAGCAAACTGGCTAAAAAACAGAACCCATAAGGTCAAAATTGCTGGAGCCATGTCAGACTCAAAACCAGTCATGAGTGGTGTCCCACAGGGCTCAGTCTTGGGACCACTCTTATTCGGCATTTACTTCGGATGTGAAAGCAAATATGGGAGGATTATGGCTGACAAAGTTTGCAGATGACTGCAAACTGGGTGCCATAGTTGATTCACCTGCTGACACACACATCCTACAGAAAGGTCTCACTGAAACGGACAACTGGTGCCGGAATCATGGCCTCAAACTTAACGCCAAAAATGTATAGTCATCCCCTTTGGGAAAAACAAAGTACCCACAAATTATCACATAGACAATAACCCACTGAGTACGGAAGAAGTAATCAGAGACCTGGGGACTCAAGTCGATAGTGACCTCTCCTTTGACAACCATGTTGCCAAAGTGGTCAGAAAGACATTCTACCTTGCCCATCTCATCATGAAGGGATTCTCATCCAGATCAAAGGAGGTCATTGTACCTCTATATTCCTCCCTTGTCAGGCCCATGATTGAATATAATGCTCCATTTGGGATGTATCTCACCCGGCACATGCAACAACTGGAAAGACCCCAGAAGTACCTCACCAAGAGGATCATGGGTCTCAAACATGTGCCTTATCCAGCTAGATTAAAGAAACTCCAGCTCTATTCAGTAGCATACCGCCTGCTCAGAGGTGATTTGTGCCTAACATATAGGGCCATGTCCAACCAAGAACTGATGGACATGCTCCATCTCAAAAAATCCAGATCCACCAGAACCACGCGAGCTAAAGATTTCAACCTCTGCACAAATATGAATAAAACATGCTGGAGGGATAGATTCATAACACAGAGGTTACCCGTACTCTGGAACAAAATCCCAGTTCATGTGAGACAGAGCCCTTCATTGGCACTGTTCAAGAAAAATCTCGATGCATGGATGGGAGATCGTAAGTTTACCCCGGGAGTCACCTCAGTGTCACTACTAGACAGAGGTATAGTTTACTAAATAATGGGGTCCCCACATGTGTCACTACTAGAGAGGCGCAACTATATAATACGGGGTGGCGTAAGCCACATCATTGTTGGCTAGGCTTGTAAATGCCCCAGGGCAGATAGCCTAGTACACTACTATGAAACACTACTACTAAGTAGATAGTAACCTCCCCCTTGATAATCCCATTGCCAAAGTGACCCACCTAATCACAAAAGGGTTTGCATCCAGACTCAAAGAGGTCATTGGGCCCCTCTACGCATCACTCATCAGACCCATCATAGAGTACAATGCCCCATTTGGGATGTACCTTACAAGACACCTGCAGCAACTGGAAAGATCACAGAAGTTCCTCGATAAGATGCCCTATGCAGCTTGACTGAAAAAGCTCCAGCTCTACTCGGTTGCATATCGCCTACTCAGAGGTGATCTCTGCCTGACATACAAGGCCATGTCCAACCCAGAATTGATGGACATGCTCCACCTAAAGAAAACCATATCCCCTCGAGCCACATGCTCCAGGGAACTTAACCTCACCACAACAATAAATAGGACGTGCTGGAGGGATAGATTCCTGTCCCAGAGACTTCCCATGCTCTGGAACAAGATTCCAATCTACATTAGGCAGAGCTCCTCGCTAACCCTCTTCAAGAGAAACCTTGACGAGTGGATGGGAAACAGAAAGTTGACCCCAGGGATCACTTCAATGGCTCTGCTGGACAGAGGCACAGAGAACTCATCTAAGGGGGCGGCGAAAGCCAAAACATTCCGGCTAGGCTTATAAATGCCTTCGGGCAGATAGCCTAGTACCTACCTATGTAGGTATCTAAGGTCATAAACACACTTTACATGACTACTGACCTGCAAAATCAAATAAACCAATCCACACAAAGCAGATTTTTCCTCACAGGGAGAGACTGTAGATAAAACATTCCTCATATTTTCACAGTCAGTCACAATAAACTTTAACATATGAACCTAACAACTCACAATTATAAAAATTAAAGTTGTAAAAGCAAACTCTTTTCCCCAAACTTAAAAAGTGTTTACCATCCTTACCAAAAGGGGAATTATTAAGAATTAAAATGTTTGGCAGCAGTTGGATTAGCTACAGCTGCTGGGTCATGTTTGGGAAGAGTATATAAAAACTTGACTGTTAGGAACTTTATATATTCCTGTTTGCCTTTTTATGGACAATAGGCTGAGTAATAGGGAAAATTGCAGGCAGTGACACACACTTCCTCCAGAGCTGACAGAACTGGGGAAATGTTCTGGAAATTCCTTCTGTAACAGCTGACAGTATTTTCTGGGGGACTGAAAAACCTCAGTGTTCTTCCACCGAATACACTTGGACATTCTGGAAATAGTCTCGGAGAAAAAGAATCATTGATAGGGAGAGTCAGGTGACATGCTCTCCAGTGAGTCTGAATCAGAATTTTGAGGGGAAAACAAGTATCTGTTCCATGACTTTCCTCTATGGATTTAATTTTGTGAATCTCTTCAGGAAAAAAGATGCAACTTTTTCTTTAATCAGAAACCACCTGATTAGAAAGATCAAGAGCCTGTACAAGACAATGAGCCAGACTTAATAAACCACTCCTGCCTGGTGAAACTGGAGCAGGAGAAGCTATAAATTTGGTTTTTTGTTTCTTGCCAGGAAAATTAAGACAAACACATTTTTAATGGCAGCAATAGCTTCCTCAGGGACTGGGACAACATTCTGGTTTAGCAGGGGCACTTTCCCTGCCCCTTCTTGCAACACCAACAAAAGTGATTCACCCTTGCCCATTAAGAGGAGCTCAATAGGTGCAGGGGACATCACTAACCCCAGTGTACTGTGGCTGTATTTGTCACACAGAGGGTTCTAGAGAAAAAGAACATCAGTCTGAGGAACCTGCTTGGCCACCGCAGAGTCTCGCCCCTGCATCTTACGCAAATTACCAGCCTGCTGTGGTGGTAAACACCATTATTGAATTATCACTTAAGACATAGGCAAAGATACATTTATAAAAAAGAAAACAAATCATGTGAGTAATTTCTACTAGCTAAGAATTATGAGTAATGATCTTTGAGATATAAGAAAATATTTATTGACAATTACTCAGATAAAAATGTGTTGCCTGAGCATCACTAAACACGCCAAGATAATTTTTCTTTGTCGTCAAAACCACCACACCTCCCACGCACTGGTATATTATAAGCACGTGAAGTTGCTGCTTCACAATAAACATGAGCTGGTTTCCTGACAGAATGAATTTGCACAGAAATGCCTCCTTCTACAATAAAATAGCTACATTTCCCAGCAATCTCCCTCATAGGACCCAGTCATAGCTTAAAGAAATTAAAGTGGCTTGAACTGCAGAACTACCTAACATATTCACAACTACAGCAAATAAACTCATTCATCATCCAGAAAAATGCCCTGAACTACAAAACTTATTACTGCCCTCCTGTCTCGTAAGCGAACTCTGTTCTAGTAACAAATTCTTACTTACAAATAAGTCAAATAATGTTGCAGGAGACTCGCTCTACTCCCAATATGTTTCTAAACTCTGGAATATTATCCCCGCACAAATACAACTCTCCAACAAACTCAATAGTTTTACACCACTGCTTAAACAACATCTTAAACAGCCCTGGACCTGCACATGCTCATCACAAGGTTAAGACTTTATGCTTACTGTACAATACTCTCCAAATACATACTCTCAACCTCTCAATGAAATGACAAAACAATTTTTAAACATAACTGCTGCCTGTACAATCCACTAAGTTGCATATGGGCTTTCTCTTTAGTAACTTCCACCTCTGTAAAAGCTTAGAATGTATAAATATAACAACTGTTTATGCATAAATGTAAATAGAAATTTAGCTACTCTGTTTAACTGGAACCTAGTATAAAGCAATGTAAGCAAATGGAGCTTTTCTCCCCAGGGTCCGCTGAAAATAGGTATTACTCAGTCAGACTTTCCCAGTAAACAAAGACAAATAAATAAATAGATGCATTTGTTGACTATTATTTGCTGAATTTTACATTGCCAGCTCTTCTTTTAACTGAAAAGAAGGAATACATCCATCCTTCCATCCACAACCCCTTTACCCCTTTTTTTGCACATGGGGTCAGGGTGTCACTACAACAGTGGCAATCATCTACAGCCAAGGTTTACACTGCTGAGTGGCTAGCCCTGCTGCAGTAGTTCTACCACACCACTCACTGGAATGCACACTCACACTTATTGCCAAATAAGAGTGATCAACCTACCTACTGCATGTCTTTGAAATATGGCAATAAAATGTACACTTACTTTCCTTAGGTAGCTGTGAACATCTTAGTGTAAGACATCTGGTTAAAGGCTAAAACAAAGGTGGGACAAAGGACCAATAGTAGGGACAGATTTTAAATACTGCTCTTATAAATTTAAAAAGTTGTTAGAATAACAAGATTTGTGTTAGCATGCATTTTCCCAAGGAAATTAAGTCTGAAATTCAAATGCATGTCATTATTTAGGGATTTCAATCCTCAATGATTTGCCAGAAAACCAAAAATTTTATGAGGAGAACAGACCAAAACTATGAGGCAAAAATCTGGACATTCTGCAAAAATCTGTGCAGGTGAGAGGAATGCATGCTTTAAAGTTTACAAAAATAATGTTTTCTGGAGCAACCTCTTGCTTCACTGGATCCCCCCAACAGCACTGTATGGTGCTGAACCCTCTACACACTGATGCATGCCCATGCCTACTCACACATACTTGCATACAAGCACTCGTATACACTCACATATACACATACACTTGTGCACAGTCATAAAGATGTAATCACACACTTGCATATGCATATTATTGCACATTCGTACACTTGCATATATACATATAATCACGTACAGTCATATACATGTAACTCATACACTCTCATAAGCACTTGTGCACACTCTCGTACATGCACTTACACACACTCACATATACAGATGCACACGCGCATACCCGCATATACACATGCTCTCACATAATCACATACATGCACTTGCAAACACTAGCATATATGCATGCACGGGCACTCACAGACAACTGGACATACACACACACACACACACACACACACACACACACACACACACACACACTTTGTTTTTCTGATGTCTAGGTTTGCTTTTCTTTGGTATAGCTTTGTTTATTTAAAAAATGTGAGCAAGTTCCTGGGGGCACAGTTCATGACTTTATAGTGCCAAGCTAAACAAAATCTGTTAAGTATTTGGTTTAAGGGGCAATGTAAAAAACAAAACAATGACAAAAAATACACTGCCAAAAGAGGTACTCTTGACTTGAGAGATGGGTGCTAATAGAGCAGCTTTAGCTCCCCTAGTCCCTAGGGGCACAAGTTGCACCATGTTAACATGATTAAACCTTACCATGATAGTGAGGCCCTTGTGTTGAATATATGCAGTGCATGGCAGGAGGAGTTTGAGGGGATCGGTTTACTAATCTCTTCAGTGAGGCTCGGACTGACACATCTGTAGTAGGGGTAGCAATGTCCCAGTGGCTATCTCCTACCCAAGTTTGAGAAATTTGAGCAGTGTTACAGAAGTTTGGGGGCATGTTCACTGAGAACCTGGGTGCACACACCTAGTGGAGCATCAGCTGGCTACAGGACCCCAAAGGCCTATCAAGCAGGCTCCTTACAGGGTGCTTGAGAGAGTCAGACAGACTCTGAGGGAGGAGATACAGGAAATGTTGAAAATGGGGGTAATCCAGGAGTCCAGCAGTCCCTGACCTCCCCAGTGGTTCTGGTACCAAAGAAAGATGGCAGCACCACGTTCTGTGTGGGCTACAGGAAACTAAATACTCACTGACAGTCAGATACTTACCCCATGCCTAGGGCAGTTGAAGCTTTAGAGCAGCTGGGTGAGGCTAAGTATCTGACCACTACTGATCTGACCAAGGGCCACTGGCAGGTGCCCTTGACTCCCATGGCTACAGACAGAGGTCAGCCCTTTGTGACTCCTTTTGGATTATAAAAGTTCACAAAGATGATCTTTGGGATGTCTTTGGGATGAAAAATGCTCCAGCAACCTTCCAGAGGCTGGTAGATTGCATCATAGTAGGAGCAGGAGAGTATGTCCTTGCTTACCTTGATGAAATTGCTATCTACAGCCATTCCTGGCAAGAGCACCTTCAGCACATTAGGGAGGTCCTGGGCAGACTGCAAAGGGCAGGGTTGACCATTAAGTCCAGTAAGTGTCAGGAGGGTATGGCAGAGGACTCCTACATGGGGACACAGAGTGGGGAGTATTAAGTTCAGGCCAGAACCTGCCAAAGTGGAAGCCATTCAGGCTTGATCTGCTCCTGATACCAAAAAACAGGTGATGGCATTCTTGGGGACAGTGGGGTACTACAGAAAATTTGTTCCCAATTATAGTACAATAGCTGCTCCCCTCACAGACCTGATGAGGAAAAACAGGTCAGACAGGGTAGTGTAGATCTCAGCCTGTGAACAGGCATTCCAAAAGCTTAAAGGGGCTTTGGGAGGACCCCCTGTGTTAGCCAGTCGAGATTACAGCAAATAATTTGTTGTGCAGGTGGATTCTTTGAACTATGGGTTGGGGACTGTACTCAGCCAGGTTTTCTTGGAGGGGAAAGAGCACCCAGTGGTATATCTCAGCCGTAGACTCCAACCTTGTGAAGAATGTTCTGCGGCAGTATAAAAAGAATGTTTAGCCATAGTACGGGCACTGCAAAAATTTCAATCCTATCTGTATGCAAGTAAATTCACTGTAGTTACACACCACAATCCCTTATCAAGGCTTGCCAGCCAGCAAAATGCCAAGTTACTAAGGTGGAGCCTAGGTTTGCAGGCATATGATATGACAGTGCAGAACAGTAGTAGGGTTACCAATTTCAATGAAGATGGGTTCTCAATACAGGGTAGGAGATAATGTATTTCCAGATAGGCTCATTCCTCTCAAGCAACAGTTCTCAAGGGGCACTTGAAAAACTAGCTTGAGTCTTCAATGGGTGGAGAGATGTGATGATTGGTGGTACTGCCAGCTATGCCAGAAGTGGGACAGTGGATGTGTAACATATGCCAGCACAGCTAGCTGGAATTTTTTAAATAATTATAAGTCATTTCTATACCAAACTGATTTGTACAAATGCTTGTGCTGAAATATATTTGTGAGGTTTGCTTGTATTAAAATGTATCAACAGTGTGTACTGCTGGAAGGAAATAAATGTACATGTATTACTGTAACTGAATTAAATATATACATTTTAACAGCATGGAAGGGAAGAGGCTAATCCCCCTGCCTTTGAAAATATTTTTGAAATTAAATTACTTCATGGGATAAGCCATAAAGATGTTATCCCACAGTTTTGAATGGAGCCAGATATGCAATGTCTGTGCTACAGAATAGTTGGTAGCTCCTGTAGGAAGACGGTAAGGGTTTTTATGGTTTTATGACTTCCAGCAGCTGCACCACATCTGAGCAATGCTGTTGTGTGTGTATTACTGACATGTAGGTGTTAAAATCCTGACACCTAGTGTTGGTGATAGCATTGGAAACAGAGTCAGATGAACAAATGTGTGTGATGTCATTCTGTAAGCCAGAAATAATATTTAGATATTAGTAGGATATAACTCTCAGCATTCTGTATTCTGTCTTAGATCTGTTAACAAGGACCACTCACCCACATTATCTTGCCTTGGTCTATTCAGTAAGTAGGAACAGTAATTCTCTGGATCAATTACAAAAAGATAGTGACACTAGCCAAATACTACTTTTTCTGTATCTGTGTGAAACTTTCTTCAGTGTTATTTCTAATATTGCCTGTGACTGAAACTCTGGTGTTTACTGTAAACAGATATTTAGTATTTTCATGCTCATTTATTATTTATAAATATATTTAAACTTTTCATTGTGGCTTGTCCTTTTTAGAAAATATTTACATTTTGAGAGTATTTGCACATTTTTGATGATAACTCTGTCCACTCCTGAAAGCCTTGCCATTTGGTAAACATTACCATTTGTATTAATATTAATTTCACTGAGTATAATTGGATACCCTTTTAAGTCCTTACAGTAACTGACTGGTGGCAGTGAAACTACTTTATAGTCTTGACAGAAGGTAACTCTGTGCCAACCTTTCCCAGGTGTGGGTGTGTGTGTGTGTGTGTGTGTGTGTGTGTGTGTGTGTGTGTGTGTGTGTGTGTGTGTGTGTGTGTCAGCTACTTGGAGCAGGGACACAAAGCACTGGTTTCACAGAGAGGGTGCTGGAGAACTTGGCTTGGACACTCAGCTGAGGAACAAACTCTACAGCTGTGCCAGTGGGGAGTGTTATTGGAGAACTGGAAGGAGACAGACACACCCAGACCCTGAGCTGTGTGTGTGCCCTATGTGCTTTTAAGGGAAATTGTGATCAATGCAGAGAGGTCTGCATCTGGAAATACTGAATGTACCCATTTGCATTCCAAGTGAAAATCCCTCTGCAGTGTCAGTGGTAAGGATTCAGGCTCCTTAATTACTGGCCCAGAATGGGGATCTCACATCATCAGTATGATGTAACTGCAGAAACTCCTACAGGTGTCACCCGGCTCTAATGATTAAATGAGCATCACCTTTTAAACCTTGCTCTTGAGATGCAGCAGTTTAAAATGTTTTGAAATGGAAATAATTAGATGGTTATGGTTGATAAACTGTTTGTTTTTGTTCTTCTTTTGGCTTTTCCCTGTTAGGGGTCACCACAGTGGAACTCCGGTCCGCTAATGACTGGCAGTAGATTAGGAGGACATGCAAATTCCACACAGAAGGCACTCCAGCCGAGAATCGAACGGGAGAACTTCTTGATGTGAGGCAACAATGCTACCGCTGCACCACCGCGGCTATATGGTTGATAAACAGATTATAATACTCTATTTTAAGTGCTTGAAAGGGATGACAGCACACACCTTCAGTAGACTTGCGTCTTTCAAAACTTGGGATACCCATTAAATACAATATACTAATAACATCTTCCTCATGTTTTACCATCGAACATCTCAACCACACAGCATTTAGCGTAGCACTCTGATTTCAACATTTAAAAAGTACAGTTGTATAACATCTTACTATAACAGCAGATGTCCTACTTTTCACTGCTGCAGTATTAAAAGAATTTAAAGAAAAATTAAAACAGATACAAGGTGCCTCCAACAGAATACCTCAAACTAAATGCCAAAACTATACTGAAAGTTAAGTGCTTTCATTCTCAAAACTAAAAGAACTTTCATCAGAACTGCAACAATGTAATCACTTCTGTTATTTAAATCAGTAACAAAGCACACGATCTATTGGCATCACAACTGCTACAACAATACAGCAAAACAAGGTGCAAAACACTAACAAAAACTATCTGATCCTCCAAGCAAAACTATTTTAAAACATACTAAATATAAATATAATTTAAAATCTTTCTATTTCTATACAATACAATTAACAGAAACACCTTCAGTTGCAGTATATCTTACAAAAGGGATATCCTGCTGAGGATAGCTATATGTCTGGCCAGCATTCCAAAGTCTTAGGCCATTCCAATCGCCATACATCAAACACATGTCCTACGTCTGACTTGTAAGGTATACAACTGTTGAACAAGCACTAAATCCTCAGAAATGAATTGCTCCAGGAGAACCAGAGCAACCCAGGAAAAAAAAAAAAAACAACAGAACATGCATCCAGAAAGGGGAGAAAGAAAGGTCCCTCAGCCAGAGGACAACCAAACAACTTATTTATTTATTTTTATTTATTTTACATTTGTTCACCGGGGTAGTCCAATTGGACCAGGTCCATTTAAAGCGGAGGCCCGGGGAGAAAAGCTCCACATATATTAACAGAAATACTAGAATTTAATACATAGTAGAAAAACGGATAACAACACATTATAACAGCAAAACTCCAGCTAGTAAGACAGAAAATGTAATACAGGATACAAATTAGCAGTTGAACACACTAAATACATTTAGCAATAAGAGTCATGATATACATAATTTTAAAATGAAGTACCTATATTAAAGGGATAAAGAAAATATTGGAAGTAAACAACTGTAGAATTTACATTAGGCAAGTAATAAGCCTTTCAGCTTAACAAGGAGAAAGAGGAAGGGACAGAATAATTAATGATATTACAGAGTTGCACTTTCTTCTTCCTTATCACTACTGCAGTATTCCCTAACAAAGGTACTGAAGAAGTTTGGAGGAAGAAGAAGCAACAGAACAGCCCTCCAAAAGTCCAATGAGGATGCACCTGGCAAAACCTGTCCTAGCCACAGTAATCACTCCCAACTTGTAGTGCTTAGTAAAAGTATGCAGAGAAGACCAAATAGCAGCTTCCAAAATGTATTGAGCATCAAGACCCTCAAAAAAAGCTCTAGAAGATCCTATAGTCCTAACAGGATGAGCATGAACACAGGGAAGAAAGCTGCTTGCCATGAAAAGAGTAACAAAACAAATGGCTTCAGAAGTCCAAATGGACATGGTTTGCTTCGAAATAGCTAAACCCAACCTCTTGGCATGAAAAGTTACACAAGGCTTCCCGGATTTCCTAACATCCTTAGTCTTATCCAAATAATATCTGAACTGTCTATGCAGATCCAAGGAATATAAAACCCTCTCACTACTATTTTGAGGAGAAGGAAAATGAAAGGTCTGATTCAAAGACAAGCCATTGATCAGTTTAGCATAAACGTAGGATTGATCTGAACATTCTATCCTTGTGAAAAAAAAAAAAAAAAAAAAAAAAGGAGGGACCGCCCTAAGAGCTACTCATAGACTCACTTGGCAGAAGTCAGAGCCACCAACAAGACAGTCTTCCAGGTACACAACAAGAAGGTAGAATAAGCTGCTGGTTCAAAAAAAATGGATGAGACAACTTCTCAAGAACAAAATTAAAGTCCAAAGGAGGAGAAATTGGCTTTCTTGGATGCCTAATATGAAACACGCTTTTCCTCAAATCTAGATAAAAGTGGTGGATCCTAAGATAGACAAGTAAGAAATGGCTGACGAGCCGAGTATGCCAGGCCAAAAGTGAGCAACTCACACAAGTAAGGACTGTAGTAATACCCACCAACAGAGGGCCTTGTTCTTGTTTGTTACACCAAACAGAAAATCTCTTCCATTTAGCAACTAAAGATTTTCTAGTAGTGGGTTTTCTAGCCTCCTGCAGAACCCGAAGCACATCCTCAGAAAACTGGTGTTGAAAAAGAATTAAAGCCCTATCGCCAAGAGAGTCAACTGTGAGGTGAGAAAATGGTGAATAATGAGAGAGCTCTTACCTGTGTAAGAAGATCCATCTGGTCAGGAAACTTGTGGTGACTGCCTCTGGCTAGGTGAAAAAGAAGAGGTAACTAATGCTGTCTGGACCAAAAGGGAGTCACTAGCAAGATTTTGGGCCTGTCCCACATGATCATGTGTAGGACCCTCAGCAACACATCAAGCCATGGATAAACATACAGGAACATCCACTTCCAAGAAAAAGACATGGTATTCACTTTCCAAGCCAGAGGAGTTAGCACTCTGGAATAGAGCTTTGGATGTTGTCTGTTCAGAGGGGAGGCAAAAAGATACATTTAAGGAATACAACACTGATGAGCAATGTCTAAGAAAACCTCTCTGTGAAACATACACTCATGGCTATCTGTACTGTACCTGCTCAGATTGTCTGCCACCAGACTGTGCTCTGAAGGAATGTAAATCGCATTAAGAGTCAAAATCATGGAGAATAGCAAAATACCAGACTATGAGGGCCAACCTGCAAAGTTAAGACTCCGTGCCTCCCTGCATATTTATGTATCACATTACAGTGCTGTTACCTGAAGTCCTGAGGGGTCCGGAACCTAGAAAGAATGCAAAGCCTATAGTGCTGAAAGCAGAGCTCTCATCTCCTTGATGTTGATATTTAAGTATCACTCGAGAGGCAATGAAGAAACATGTGAAATGTACAGCCTAGATAACTTAAGTGTATCTCCCAAGCAGAGCAAAAACACCAGGCCAACCAGACTTTTTAAAAAAACACACAAAATGGAGGAGATAAAAGAGAAAGCAGCTCTGTCACAGACAAAAAAAATATAGGTTTACTTTCCTCACCCAGCAGGGAATCCTCAGCTGTACTTTAGTTTCTGCAAGTCTGAAATCTTTTCAAGAAAGCACTCACAGGTGGGGACTGGAATTTGATCTGCAACAGTAACTGTGTGTCATGGGGGTGGGGGGAGCAGAATGGAAAATATAACAAAAGAGTGTAGATTTTTGAAGACATTTATGAAAATATTGTCATGGAAGATGTGAATTCAGTACTAGGCATTCAATGTGAATTTATATATTATTCCCAAATATACAAAACCTGGGCTAGGCTAGACAGAATTTATATTTCACAGGAACGTGCATTTAATTGAAGGTCTTGATATGCACCTAACAACTATTTCAGATCATGTACCAGTTGTTGTTGTTTATCTTTCGGCTTTTCATGGTTAGGGGTCGCCACAGCGGAACTCCGGTCCGCTAATGATTAGCAGTAGATTTTCAAGAATGCCGAGGTGCCAGCTTGACGTTCAACCTTCAACGAGGGCATGCTCATTTACGCAGGTCTTTCGAACGCCCACCCAACAGAGGGGAGGACATGCAGACTCCACACAGAAGGCACTCCCCGCACTCCAGCCGAGAATCGAACGGGAGAACCTCTTGCTGCGAGGCAACAACGCTACCGCTACACCCCCGTGGAATAGATCATGTACCAGTAATAACTAAAATAAAAAAGAGACACTGGTACTTTCCCACCTATCTGTTGAAAAGAGAGGAATTTAAGGGATGTGTAGTTGAAATTATCCAGGAGCTATTAGAGAAGATAGAAATTTCTTCTGAAAATATAGCTAGGGAGTGGGATAAAATTAAAGTGGAGTTTAAAAGTAGGGTGGAAATAAAATAAAGGGAGATATGGTTAAGTAGCAGCAAGAGTTATTTAGAGAGATTGACAAATGTTAAAGTATTGCAAAATAGGGGGAATCCCACAGAACAAGAGGAGGAGCAACTGCAGAATGCTAAACAGAAAATAAGGGGTTATCTCAATAACAAGCAAGAGTTTAGAAAGACTGCTGTTAAGCAACTCTTTTTTGATAATAAGTCTAGATCACCAAAACTCTTAGCACAACTTAGACAACAGAAAGTGGAAAGGGCTGTTGCCAAGATTAGGGAGCCTATAACAAGGAAGATAACAGATCCTCTAGAAGTATTAGAAGTGTTTTCGAAATTCTATAAAAGTCTGTATCAGGCAGAGATATATTGAAATAAAGAAAAGGTACAAATGGAATTTTTATGGAAGAATTAAATGTGCCAAGATTAGAGGTAGATGAGGCTCAATTATGAACAGTTAGGAGAGGAGGAGATGAGATAAAAATGGTGATACATAACTAATCTACAGGAAAGTCCACAGGAACAGATGGTATTCCTGTGGATGTTTGGAAGCTAAAAGGGGAAAAGTGATAAAGATCTGGAAGGATTTGTTTAACAGTATTTTAAGAGGTGAAGAAGTACCAACATCCTGGAAGAAAGTGGTGGTTGCTATAATACCTAAAGACTGTAAAGATCTATCAGTCTATCAGATCCACATTCTTACAGGCCTATTTCAATACTAAACCATGATTATAAACTGTTTATAATGGCTAAAAGAATGGCAAAACTGATGCCAAAATTGATAGAGATGGATCAATGTGGTTTTGTGGAAGGAAGGCAAACATTTGACAACATAACAGAACATTGATGATCCAGAGGGAAGAAGAATGTAAGAAAATATCACTTTTTTTGTTGTTGGGTTACAATGCAGAGAAAGCATTTGACACAGTAAGTTGGCACTTTATGAGCAGGGAAATGGAAGCATTTGCATTCCCTGATAAAATTATAAGGCTGATTAGGAGGATATATATGAGGGTAAAAATTAAAGTGGGTAGGGTCCTGTCTGATCATTTCTGCTTGAGCAGAGGAACCAGGTAGGGGTATTCTCTCTCCCCTTTGTTATTTGCATTATGTTTAGAACCACTGGCAAAGCAAATAAGGGACTTGGAAATTTAAGAATATAATTGGTATGGCAGTCAAGCTCTATTTGAAGATGATATTTTATACTTGACAAAACAAGAAAGGGACATTACTGTGTTGTAGAATATTTTGTGACAGTGTCAAATCTTTTTGGGATACAAAATTAATGCAGCTAAACAAAGACAATAGTGGTAAGTTATGTACCCAACACATGAATTGGTTCAGCATGAAGTATTTAGGAGCATGGATTAAAAATGATTCTGGTGTGGCAGCTAAGGCTATGTGGGAAGAGACTAAACAAAAGATAATACAAAAACTGAAAAAAAAAATGTAAGCTCTGTTATATGGATATCGATAGTCAGATACAAGGAGTTCAAGTTTTTAGTCCCTTTAGTCATATACACAGGTCAGGCACATTTTTTTTATCAACCAGAGGGGAAGATGTGGATAGCAATTAATAAAAAGCTCAAGGATTGCATCTGGTAAGGGAAGATGGCAAGAGTCAAGTGGGATAAGCTGATTCTTCCAAAAGACAAAGGCATATTGGGATTCCCAGATTTGAAGAGGTATTTCAGAGCAACACAGTTAAGGCTGCTATACATAGCACAAGCAGAAAGCTCTAATTCAAAGTAGAAAGGTATGATGATGACACGGGGAAGCTCAAGAAACAAGGAGAGACTGGGATTTTGGATACAGACCTTTAAGGAGCATAACAATACATACAGAATATTATATTCATAAAGTAGCAGAATGTATTCTAAGAACTATGCCAACATGGGAATGGAGAAAGGAGATTATTCAGATAGGACTGACTGCAATTAGGGATACAGACAATAGGCTGGAATTTACTGGAGAAAACTGGCAAAGAAACCAAGGTATTGGAAGCAAATAACTAGAGAGGGAAAGGTAAAAGAATGGGAAGGCACCAAAAATATATTTGGACTGCAGGTCAGAGATGGGTTTCCCTATCAAGGACTGATACCAAAGTACAGGCAAAAAGAAGGAAATAGGGGTCCTAAATGAAAGACCAGCACTGGTAGAGTTTTTTGCTGAATCTAGAACAGAAGCTGCTGTTAAAAAAGGAATAATTAGTAGAGCATATAAAATATTGTATGATAACTATAAGAATCAATAACAGGAGGTTAGAAAGGATTGGGAAGATAAATCGGATAAGCAATTCACAAAGAAACAATGTGGGGGTATAAGTATGACTTCTAAATATACAACAAGGTCTAGAAGATGTAGGATCTTTGTTTGGATGTGTTTAAATAGGTATTTTTACACCCCATGTAGATTCCAAAGAATTTTTCCTCAGGTCAACAGCAAATGTTAAAGGTGTGAAGGGGAAGAAAGAGGTTACTGGGAATATATTTTCTGGGAGTGTAATGAGTTGGCAGACTTTCAAGATTCCCTGCAGACTGCTCCATCAGAGATACTGGGTGAGGAAATGAGGTAACTATGGAAAAGATTTTTTGAGCTATGATACAGATACGGAATTGCCTAGACATAGTAAGGCCTTGCTGAGTCTAATTATGGTGGCTGCCAAAAAAACAATTGCTAGAAAATGGAAATCAAAGTCTAAACCAACTTTACTAGAAGTAACAAATATAGTGACAGAGATAAAACAACTGGAATTGGGATCTTTAGAAAAGGGTAGGAGCAAATTACATATGAAAAAATGGGAATTGTGAGAATAATATATGCACAGGAGGAAGAAGGCAGTACTTGAATGAGCTATGTAATGTTTGACTGACGACTGGATAGATTATAAGTGATGTATAATGTTTGGAACTGCAGTTATCTTAAGGTAGTTTGTAATATATATTGTTTGTAACTGGAATTGTGTCAATATGGTTTGTTTTCATTTATATAAATGTAAGATTAATTTAATAAAGACGTTTCTTGTTTAAAAAAAAAGATTCAGCGAGTTGATTGCCTTGATCAGGGCAAGCAACTGTCTGATATTTATGCACTTGTTTTTGTCCTTGAGGTGTCTCACACCATGCAGTTTTATCCCTCCTGAAACTGTTCTCCAAGCAAAGTTTGAGGCGTCTGTGCTGACTGACTGTTTTGGAGCAGGGAAGAAGAGCAGACCTGGATTTAAGGATATCTAACTGATTTTTCATCTGAAAAATCCCAGCCCTGGGATTTGTAAAGACAATGGGTGTTGGAGCTGGGACTAAAGAGACTTCAGATACTACTGTATCTTTCTCATGTGGAGTCTTGCCAGGTATATCATGAGAATCATGGAAGCCATGAAACTCAAAATCCTGAAGTATTCCCTCGCAGTAACCTTAGTTTGCGTGGAAAACTTTAGAAATAGATCCACATCTAGATCTATTTTTTTCATAAGAAGAAAAGCTCTTTGAACTGAGTTGTCTAGTTGATATCCTAGGAACACAATCCTGTGTGAAGAAGTCAAAAAAGACTTAAATATTCTCTTGGAATCCCAGCTTGTGTATGATTTCTCTCACTGAAGAGACAGATTTCTGACACTTTGAAAAAGACTCTGCAAAGATAAGCAAGTTGTCTAAATATGGAAAATGTGGATACTCTATAGCCTGCAATAAGCTATAACTGGAACTAGACACTTTGTGAATACTCTTTGTGCAATGGATATCCCAAAGAGTAAAGCAGATAACTGATAATGTGATTAAGACACATAAAACCTTAAACATTTGAAATCTGGATCAATAGGAATGTGATGGTAAGCATCTTTTAAGTCTAGTTTTACCAGGGAAAGAGGAGATAACAGGTTGTGAAATAACATAATTTTGAATTTGGGCACAATTCACAAAGAAGTTTAGGGGGAAAAAAGATCCATAACTGCTCTCCAAGTGTCTTCCTTCTTCTGTACTAGGAACATCCTTGAATAAAAAACATTTCCCACATGGGAAGGAGGAACTGGTTTAACCACTCCTTGGGACAGCATGTGATGAAGAACAGGTAAAAACAAGACTGCCTGATCTGACGTATACCTCCTGGAAAGAAGGAATTTCCTCTCACTGCCATTTTTAACCTTGATGAATGATTCTCAGAACCCATTTGCCTAAAACTATCTATTGCCATAGAGAAAAATGGAGATTCATATTTTCTGGAAGAAAAGAAAGTGGCTAAGGTGGGAGTGGGGGTCACAAGGTCTCTTGAACAGTCATTCAGATTTGTCAAACTGTCCTAGGTTTTGTGAGTATCAAGACTTCTTTTCAGAACCCCGTTGACCATTTCCTTCTTATACATCTGTTTACCTGTATTTTGTTGAGACCGTTCATTTTGCTTTTTCCCCAAAATTGGATGAGGAGTTAAAGATCCGTTAGAAAATTTGGAAAAGGAGGGGTGAAAAATGTTTAGATTCCCTGGATCAGCTTACTCCTTTCAACACCCTTTTTGATCACCTCTGCAGCAATGGGGCAAAAAACTAAATCTCTATCCAAAGGGGAATTTAAAATCTCATTTTTATCATCATCTGAGAGGTTTTGAGAATACAGCCAGGCAAACATCATCCAAACAGTAACAGTGAACACAGCCATAGAAGAAGTAGCAACTGAGTAAGACACACAATGATAGTGACCTGTGTAACAGAAAAAAAATATTTAAAGCATTATTTTCTGACAAGAAGAACCTGCAGATAAAACATTCCTCATACTTTCACAGTTAGACAGAACAAACTTCAACCTATGAGCCTCACAATTCAAAATTCTGATTATCAGAGTTGCAGAAGTATAGACTATTTTCCTGTCCCTATCAACAATTTTCCCATGCTTATAAGAAATAGTAAGATTGGAATTAACTACGTGTTTAGCAGCAGTGAGATCAACTAAAGTTGCAGCTACACAGTCAGGTTTGGGAACATTGTATAAAAACTTCAAAGACTGAGGAACTTTATACATCCTCCCGGCCTTTTTAGGGGAGCTGGCAAACTATGAGAAAAATTGCAGGCAGCAACACACATTCTCTGAAGCAAACAGACTGTGGGAATGGATGCAGCTTCTGGAAACTCCTGTAATAACTCACTGTATTTTCTAAGGGACTGAGAAAGCTCAGTGTACTCCTACTGAAACACTTGGACATTCTAGCAGCAGTCTCAGAGCAAGAGGAGCCCCCCACAAGGAGAAATCAGAAACAGAGTTCTCCTCCAACTCTGAATCAGTAAGAGTAGAAGAAATCAGAAACAGAGTTCTCCTCCAAGTCTGAATCAGAAACTGGAGAAGAGAACCCTGAATCTGTCCCTTCATCTTCCTCTTCAGATTCGGAATCTTGAATCTCTTCAAGAAAAGATATATCTCTCCTCCGTTTACCAGCAACTGCAACAAGGATCAATACCCTGAATTAAACCCTGAGCCGAACCCAGTAAACTACTCCTGTCTAAGGAAATTTGAGGAAGAGTAGACATACCCTGAGTTTACTGTATGTTTTTGACAGGAAAAATGGGGCCAGCCCTGTTGCTAATAGCAGCAGCTTCCCTAGGGATGGGAAGAGCATTCTGATACAACAGGGAAGCCCTCCCTGTTCCCTTTGCCAGGACCAACAACAGTGGCTCTCCCTTGCCCATTACGCAGTCCCAACAGCCACAGAGGGTGTGACTAACCTCCGATCTATGACAGTTATAGGTGCTATACCAAAGGGATTGGGGGTAAAAGATGAGTGGTCTGAGGTACAACAAATGGCCACAGCATAGTCAGCCACCTGCAGCTGAGGCAAACCTCAAGCCTGTTGTGTTAGCAAAAGCTATTTGCTTAACTTTTTCTTTTTGTGGCTGGAAGGACCAGCCATGGAACTGGTAGTTTGCTCCATGGTCAAGCTAAAAACGGTGCCTCTTTCCCAGTGAAGACAAGTGGCAAATTTCGGTAAAAACTACAAATCTTTAAAAGTCACTTTTTCAAAGTAACACACAGTAAAAAGCACTTTAAAAATACTGTCCAGCCCAGCCAAAATAAAATAAAAACACTAAAAATATTGTGTACATAGCTGTATGTGACATCTGCTCAAATTTTTATGTAGGTAAAACTAACAGGGAACTCAGATTTAGGATACGTGAACATCTTCTACAAATTAGAAATCAGAACCTTACAAATGCTTTAGCCAAGCATGTTAAGAATACAGACTCGGGACATGCATTTAGGTTCCAAGCAATAGAAAAGATAGAGGAAAATGAGAGGGGGGGGGAGACACCACTAATAATACAGAAACATCAGAGACACACTGGATTATCAGGCTAAGGGCTGATAGAGGCTCTGGCCTTAATGAGAGAATTCCCCTAAAACCAATACTTAGAAACAGACCTTTGGCCAAATAGTATAATAAATTGTTTTATGGTTATTTTTGTGTATACATTTTAAAGATTATTCAAGGCTTTTGGCTAGTATTTATATGTACACTATTTAATTTAGTATATATCATGTATTTTTATGTATTTTTATGAATAAACTTGTTAGTTTGGTATGAAATAGCAGTTAATATATATGCAAGTAGTATCAAAGTCAGTAAGCAGTGGATGTTTTAGATGTAATGAGCATAATTAGATAGCATTGTAAGATGTCAATTAAGTAATTTGAGTTAATTGAGTTACCTACCTATATAGCATGGGCTTGCAAGTTCATATTTTATGTAAAGGTCTGAGGAAGTGGTGTGTGAAGCACTACGAAAGAGCTTACCGACAATAAAAGCTTGTTTTTATCATATATTGCGTTTCTTCAGCCACAGGTTTGGATTGTTGATATACTTTGTGACAATATTTTTCGTTTTTGGAATATCTTACAACCCATTAATACCAACCTTAACCTTAAAGAACTTTGCTTGTTTTAATTTGTTGGCAGTGGTTGGTACCAGATGGCTGAAGGTATAAGGAATTACAGTACAACTAGCACGAGTGATGTCATTGAACTGGAATATGTTCCGAATAATCGAGGTGAGCAACAAAGTATTATTAGAAAAAATTTGATAAGCTGTCTGAACAGTACAAATAACCCCTTATTAGCCACTGAACGACTAACGGATGAACACCAGAATAAATACAAAGATATAGATTTCCTCATATTAATGAGAGAAATACACAAGATAGAAGATGAATTATATAAAAACAAACAAAAGACTGCAAGCAGAAAGATTTCACTTAGAAGCTTGTCTAAAATATCAAGTCATACCACGTGGTCTAAGGATTACTAAAATGCCTGTACAAGGAAATAGACTACCAGAAATGTTATCTAGATGGCAACAGCTTGATATCAAACTTAGCTTCAATTATATGAGGCTTATAATAGAATACACGCAAAAAGATGAAGCTATCAGTAGAGAGAACATACTGAGTTTGCAAGAGCAGTTATATGATAAATATCCAGCAGAGCTGATCGACGAGAAAATAATGAGAGTGGTTGATTCAGTTTCTCTGTATGAGAAAAGACTATACAAACAGAAATTCTCTAAACTAGAGCGAGACAGAAGGGACTTTAAGGAAAACCAAATTTTGTATGGCCACGTACGAATTCCGAATCACAAAGAAACAGTGATACTACCTTAAAAACAGCAAACAACTGGGAGAGAGAACGCCCTATAACATCGCGTAATTTGAGTGCACAGGAATTCGCAGGAGCTAGACCGAAGGTCAGCCAAGCAGATTTACTCAATGAAACATCGGTAGAACCTACAACTTCACATACACCTACAACTGTAGGAAATGTAACTACAGGAATCAAGAACAGTGACAAGTTACAGAAACTACAGTTGGAGCCACACAATGAAATACCAGAAGTGAAAAGAGTACAAGAACAGGTTTTTCGCATATTCCCTACAAGATTAATGCCAGCACAACACCATCTACCCAGAGGGAGGTCACGGAGCAGAGGAGGCTTCAAACGCAAGGGCCAACAAGGTTTATCGAACAAAAGGATGTACAAGAAAGGATGGCAAAACGACAAGATGTAGAATCATTAGTATGGAATATTTCTACTAAAACATTATCGGACAATGAACTAAAAGTTCTGAACAGAGGCCTCTCATTCATACGAGCGCAAACCACTGAGTAACTGACAGCATTTTGGACTTAAAAATGTTTACATGAAATGCATTACTGAACCTGATGTTTGGGGAAAATGAAAATGGTGAAAGGGAAGTGTTTAAGAGGCCTAGTACTTTTATTCCAGTCGGACATCCTAGAGTTGATGTGTTCAGTAGTTTATGTGAAAAGGAACTGTTTGAACAACTTGATAGTGATAAGAACAAAAGCTTTTTTAGGAATATGTCTAAAGATGAATATGAAGCTTTATACAGTTTAAAAAATGATCATGATATAATAATTAAACCAGCAGATAAAGGGGGTCCAGTAGTGGTCATGGACAAATGTGATAATACAAAAATGAAGGAAATGTTAAGTGACCAAACTGTCTATAAGATAATAACTAAAAAACAAAAGGAAAGTCTTATTAAAAGATTGGATAATTTGTTATATGAATGTCTTTTAGATAAATGGATAACCCCTGATTTATATAATGATTTTTTAGTGAAGAACCCCCTCATCCCTGTTATCCAAAGTATCCCTAAAATACATAAGGACCCTGAAAATCCCCCATTGCGGCCAATAGTGTCAGGAAGAAATTGGATAACAGAACCCATATCTATATACATAGAAAAACCATTGAGACCCCTAGTAGATAAGAACAGAACCATCTTAAGGGATACGAAACAATTTTTGAATGAATTGTATGATTTTTTCCAAACATATGACAAAGGTTTGAGCAATGTTAAATTGGTAACAATGGACATTCGTTCTTTATTCACATCCATACCCAACAATTTAGGAATAGATATGTTGAGAGAATATCTAACTATGGAAGGCTCTTATGATCAGAGTAAAATAGAGTTGATATGTCTTCTAATGGAGCAGATACTTATTAATAATGTATTGATGTTTGAACACACACTATACTCACAAAAAGATGGCGTAGCAATGGGCACTCCTAGCGCAAATAGCTATGCCAATTTAGTGATGGCATCATGGGAGAATAAATGGGTGAAAAATGAGCAGTGGGGACCAATAATATTTTATAAACGATTTGTGGATGACTTGTTCCTGCTGTGAGATGGGAATCAAGAATAATTAGAGAGGTTCTTTTATGAAGCAAATATTAATACTAGTTTTCTGAGCTTTGAAACAAAAGTGTCAGATAAAGAAATTAATTTTCTTGATGTCAAACTTATCAAAACAGAAGTGGAGGAGATTACTAGTAAACTATATAGAAAGGATTGCTATAGAAACACAACTTTACATAGAAGAAGTATGCACCCCGGACACATTTTTAAGAATGTAGTTAAAGGGCAGACATTGAGAGTGTCTAGATTAACAGAGAATGAAGAAGATTTTGAGCAAGAAGTGGTAGACCTCAAGCAAAGATTTAGAGAGAGAGGTTACGCAAAAGAATGTGATGTTTTGGTAGGAGAAGGTGGCAATTTAAGGGACACCATCGGTAAACCATATTTTGCAAGAAGGGTGGAAGATGATGTAGTTAGTCGACAAGGAAAAAGAAAGGTAGTAAGAGTTCCCACACAATATTCCAGTAACATGTCCATTGTGACAGGAATAATTAAGAAACATTGGCCCATTCTAACGCATGATGCTAAGATAAAGGAGATAGGAGAAGACGCTAGCTTCTCCTTTAAGAATAAGAAATCTCTAAAAAGACACCTATGCTATCCTAGAGATGGTAAGGTAGGAAAGGAAGGAGAAGCAACATCAATAAAAAGAACTACACCATGCAGAAAATGTAACCAATGTAAATTTATAGACTCTAGCAACACTTTTTCGCATCCTGATACCAGCAGAATATTTACATTTAACGTACAGGCTACTTGCCACACTAATAATATTGTGTACATAGCTGTATGTGACATCTGCTCGAATTTTTATGTAGGTAAAACTAACAGGGAACTCAGATTTAGGATACGTGAACATCTTCTACAAATTAGAAATCAGAACCTTACAAATGCTTTAGCCAAGCATGTTAAGAATACAGACTCGGGACATGCATGTAGGTTCCAAGCAATAGAAAAGATAGAGGAAAATGAGAGAGGGGGAGACACCACTAATAATACAGAAACATCAGAGACATGCTGGATTATCAGGCTAAGGGCTGATAGAAGCTCTGGCCTTAATGAGAGAATTCCCCTTAAACCAATACTTAGAAACAGACCTTTGGCCAAATAGTATAATAAATTGTTTTATGGTTATTTTTGTGTATACATTTTAATGATTATTCAAGGCTTTTGGCTAGTATTTATATGTACACTATTCAATTTAATATATATCATGTATTTTTATGAATTAACTCATTAGTTTAGTATGAAATAGCAGTTAATATATATGCAAGTAGTATCAAAGTCAGTAAGCAGTGGATGTTTTAGATGTAATGAGCATAATTAGATAGCATTGTAAGATGTCAATTAAGTAATTTGAGTTAATTGAGTTACCTACCTATATAGCATGGGCTTGCAAGTTCATATTTTATGTAAAGGTCTGAGGAAGTGGTGTGTGAAGCACTACGAAAGAGCTTACCGACAATAAAAGCTTGTTTTTATCATATATTGCGTTTCTTCAGCCACAGGTTTGGATTGTTGATATACTTTGTGACAAAACTTTAAAAATATTGTCCAGCCCAGCCAAAGTAAAATAAAAACAATTTCACCACAGAAAAAACGATTTTCAGCTACTTTATACAACTTTTAAACTGACAGGAAAAAAAGAGCTATCTCATTTAAAAGTATGTTACAGTCTTCTGACAGTCCATTATCACACAAAACTCTTAGCTTTAAAATAACTTTCCTGAAGAGGAAAGAGATAAAACACTGAAAAAGGTTATGTACTCACCATGTTACATCTGTATTCTCCATTTTTATTATTCATCAACTGATGGGTCTTGGATCCAACTTGGTCACTTCTTCCAGATCATCGGATCCAAACTCTCGAGCTCCACCCTTTACCAACAATGCCCTGCCTGCCTAACATACTTCAGATCAAGTTTGTTGCCCATAGAAGACAATGGATAATACCTTAAGAGAATTCAAAAGGGTACAGATTAAAAAAAAAAGAGCTGGAACTCAAACAAAGAACAACAGTTCCCAAAGTGATACCTTTGGGCCTCTCAAGGAGCAAACGGAAGAGGGATTAGGAGGGTGGGAAGTTGAGGAAGAATGAAAGTGGACAACACAGATGTAACTTTATGGAGATTTTATCTGATGTTGTCATTGTCATTTTTATTCACTCCTCAACTGAAGGGACAGAATCCCCAGCTAGATGAACCTTGGGTGGTCCTCATGGAAGGATATTCTGGAGTACTCCACAGCCAAAGGCAGCTTTGTTTCTAGAAATAAAATCTAATTTGGAATGAGCATTGAAGTATGAGCACTGCACCAAATGGCAGCTGCAGAAATATCATCTGTGGAAGCTCTTGACCAAAAGGCTGAGAACACTGCCATAGACCTTCTGGAATGAGCTCTAGAAGGCTTAAGCAAGGATAATCTTCTTTTAGTACACAAAGGAAATACAATCAGTTAACCATTTGGCCACTGTAACCTTGGAAACCAACTTGTCCAGTTTGTTAGCTGAGAAGGATACAAATAACTGGTACGTCTTCTGGATATCTTTGGTTCTGTGGAGATAAAAATAAAGTTATCAATGCACATCAAAAAGATGGAGTATGTATTCTCCTTTATTTGAGAAATTTGGAAAGAAAACTGGGAGATTAATGACCTGTTTAATATTGAAATCAGATGCTACCTTTGGGGAAAAAAGATGGGTTAGCTTGAAAGGACACCCTGTCTTTGTGGAAAACCAGGTAAGGAGACTTGAAGAATAAAGCATGGAGTTCAGATACTCATTTAGCTGATGCAATAGCAACTAGAAAAATGGTTTTCCAAGACAACAATTTTAGATCTGGCCTAACTGAGGGCTCAAATAAAGTTTGGGTCAGAGCTTGAAGCACAGTGCTTTGATCCCAAGGGGGAGTAGAAGTGGAGGTCTAAGTAAAAAAGCTCCTTTGAGAAAGGCTTTACATAATTTATATGAAGATAAGGTAGAACAACTTTTGTCTTGGTGGAAATTTGAAAGGGCAGCCATCTGGACCTTAATAGTAGAAAAGCTAATCCCTTTGTTGAAAACTGAAGCTTAAAAATAAACATGTACAGCTGATACAGGTGCAGAAAGAAGGTCCAGATCCCTATTAAAGGCACAGAACACAAATCATAGCCATTTACTTTTGTAAATCTTTCTAGCAGAAGCTTTATGAGAAGATAGAAAAATATGACAAACCGGGGAGTAGAGGCTGGATTGTCTAGCAATTAGTGGAACTGGAGAAATCTTGTGGTCAGTTTGAGGTTATGTCCAGAAGAGTTATACCAGTTGAGTGAGACAGGAGGTATGGATTGGAATCCAGTATCCAGGGTGCATGTAGAAGGTGAGGCCAGAGGAAGGGGAACCACATCTAACAAGGCCAGAAGGATACAATGAGGATAACTGTGTTCTTCAACTGGTATGCTTTATGTAGAAATTTGGGAATGAGAGCTGTGGATAAGCATAGAGAAAACCGGAAGGCCATTTGTGGACCTGAGCATCCCTCGATCACTCCCCCATTGGAGGGATCAGAGCAAAGAACTTGCTGAACTTGTTTAGGGGAGAAATTAATATGTTGCAGCATGGCTGGCCCCAATGAAGAAAAATTCTTTCTGCCACTTTAAAATTGAGACACCACTTGTGAGGCATCAGAATGGACTTGCTCAGTTTGCCAGCAATCACACTGGCTTTACCCAGTATGTGTGTTATTACTAGAAAGTGGCCAGAACTGACTGCCCATTGTCACATTCTCATTGCTTCTTAACATAGCAGATAAGACTTGGTTCCTCCCTGCTTGATGACATACCTGGCTACTTACATGTTGTCCACCTGAATAGCAATCATCCCGGAGGGGAGAGCATCTTGAAAGGCCTGCAAAGCTAGGAGAACTGCTCTCATTTCCAGAACATTGGTATGCATCTTGGTGTGTTCTGGCCATCACGTACCTTGGACTGTCCTTCCCATGTAGTTCCCCCCACCCCAGTTGGGAGGCATCCATGTGGCCACTGTGGCTGTGGGCAGGGGAAGAAGAAATGGACAGCCGTTGTAAACTTCATTTAAGTGAAGCCACCAAAAGAACCTTTGCAAGCTTGTGTGATCTTAACTGGGGCAGTTAAAGACTGCTGAAGAACAAACAACTGTACTGAGAGGGTCCATTGCAGAATTCACATGTGAAACCTGGTTAAGGGATTAGGGTGATAGCTGCTGCCATGGACCCAAGGTTTGTAAGATTAGCTTTGCTAGAAGAGAAGAATGCAAAACTACTTTCTTGACTTGGGATCTGAATGCCTGCATTTGAGTTGGAGGAATAGATTTACTGAGTGACCATGTCCAGACAAGCATCTAGGAACTCCAGTCACTGTGTAGGTGTGAGTTGTGATTTGTTGTAACTGACTGTGATCCCTAGATAAAGACACTACTGGAGCAAGTAGTGCCTTGCCTGTAGTTATAGATGCCTGGTTAGAGTAGTTACAAGCCAGTCTAGGTATGGAAACACTTGGAATCCCAGCAGTCTCAAGTGAGCTGCTACCATTACCATGCATTTGGTGAACACCCTGTGGGCTGTGGTGAGACCAAAGGGGAATGCTTTGAACTGGTAACAACTGACTCCCATCCAGAAATGCAGATATCTTCTGGATCACCTGCTCATTTTGATGTGATAGTACACGTTCCTGAAGATCTACTGAGCACATCCTTTCATAGTAGGGGGCAGAATGGACTGAACCATGATCATTTGGAACCTTGAATATTGCACTAACTGGTTTAGGTTGCTGAGATCTAGGATCGGTCTCAAGTCCCCCTGTCTTATTTGGCACTAAGAAAAATATTGAGTAGGTCTGGGATACTCTCTGGTCTGGAGGGATTTTATGGATGACTCTTTTTTTCTAGCAGCTTTTCTATCACTAAGGCTGCTGCTTCCCTCTGATTGGGTGAAACATCAGGGATTCTTTTTATTCTTGTAGGAGGAATTTAAAAAAAATGGTATGATACAACTTCTGGAAATAATTCTCTACACCCAAGAATCTTTTGTTATGGATAGCCAGGCTCTTTGATGCAGAGACAAATGCCCCAACTGCCTCCAGAAGGCAACAGTCAGGCAGCCGCTCAGGAGCACTGACAGGGCGTGTCCTAGAAGGAATCCCAGAAACACTGATTCTGCAGGCCACCTCTGCCATGGGGGGAGCATCTTCTCCATCCCACCCCTGGAAGAACTTCGTGTTTGACAGTCTTGGAAAGGACCCTGGGATTTACAGAACCACATCTTTCAACCTCCTCATTGATTCTGAGAAAAGGGCCTTTGAGAGCCAGAGAAACGTATCCCTACAGCAGAAAAAGGTCTTTCCATCTTGCTCCCATTTGGACAGTGTGTCTTTTATTTTAGGGCCAAATAAGGAAGATCCATCAAACAGAGCTTTGATGAATGAAAACTTAAAGGGCTCTGCAAAATTACATAAACCCATCCAGACATGTCTTCGAACGGCTATGCCTGAATTCACCACCCTGAGGTATCTTCCGTCACATGGGAGATCAGCCTCATGGACACATTAAATATTGACTGAAAGGTGGTTAGTTGCAATGAAACTCTATCTTGGTCCTCAGAAGGAGATTTGTAGAGTTCTTGAGTCAAATCTCTTTGCAATCTTTTAAAATGTAAAGTAACTACCACTGTGGTAATTTGTCTGCAATAAAACACTATTTGTTAAGTGCTTTCGTCCTTACTGTACTTCATCACAACCAACATAAAATGAAACACAGTACATTTAAAAACCTGCTCAATTGTCTTGTAACCAGTAGGATGCTTTCATACAATTACCCTTTCATTCATAGCTACTATTCATCCCGACCACCTACATCTATAGCATATTCTTTGCTACACACTTTTAATGCTTACAGTATCATTCAAGCCAGGATACATTACAGAGTTCAGCCTTGAAAAAAAAGGACTGCGTTGGCAGCTATCACATTTTTCCAGGGACCACCTCTTCCATCACATTTAATTTTAAGTACCAAGAATTTGAATTCTCTGAAATTTTTTCAAATGCATTTTTCATCTGTTTCCTATTTATATGGTATACATGTTTGTATATTCTTTTATGCAGGGCTCCATTTCCCACATAATACCCTCACAGCATGTTTCACAAACTGCCAGGTAAACTACTCTGTCATGTTACAATTAAAATATCACATACTTTGGACCTTAAATTTAATTTTTCTACACAGAATGATTCTACATTCATGATATATGGGTATTGTGGGCATCTACCACATTTAAAAGTGCCATGTTTTTTCTGACCTTCAACATCTATATCCCCTGAACTGCAAGCTCTTTTTTAGTGGACACTACCACAAACATGTCATCAACTGGGACCACCTGGATCTAGTATGTCCTGTCCCAAGGACAGGACATATTGCCTCCAGTATGTCTTGTCCTTGGGAGTGGCTAAAAAGTTGTCTGGATGCTTAGGGGTGGGTTCCACAATATCTGGTTCCTATTATGCCCATCGAGAAATGAGACCTATACGTCCATCAGCCGGGTGATGGTCACCCAAGACATAGCCAGGCCAGAGCTGAAAGCCTCCAGGAACACCAATTTTTCTTGGGAAGGGGTATCAGAAGACCAACCATCTTTTTGTTTTAAGAGCTACATAATGTCTCCAAATGAGACATATTCAGGTGATGATCTGGAGGACCCTTCAGCTTCAATGAAATTGGTGTCCTCCATGACAGAGTCCTGAAGCGACTCCTTTTATATGTTCTCTTTCAAGGTACCTCATCAGCGGTATGGTCTGGTGAGGTATCAGAAGAGTAGGGGGAGTCCTGAGAGACTGGCTGGAGACTTGAACAGGCTGGCTGTCCAAGTGGAATGGAAGATTAAGGCTCAGAGCAAAGAAGTGAAGGAAGTAAAGTCATCTCATCTGAGGGGGGGTAGTTATGTCCTTTCTCTAGGCAAAGAGAAGGCCCTCTCCGTGATCTCAAAGGCAGAGTGCTAGCGGATACCAAAGTCGATGGTAATGGAGCCAACTTTTCCAGAACTTCTGATCCCTGTAACCCTACAAGCACTTCACCCAAGGATTGATTCGGACCTGAGATGTCCAGTGCTGAGGCTCCAAGGGGCAGGGATGGCTCCACTAGCGTTGGAGTCCACTCTGTACCCCTGGATCCAGTGATGAAGCTTCAGCTCAGAGAGTTCTCTGGCTCCAAAAGGCTTGGAGCCAGACAACTCAGGAAAGTAACCAGAGTCAAAGAAAGAACTGAAGAGGACACCCCCAGGGATCTCTTGTCTGAGGCTCCAAAACAGCAGGTCAGATCAGAGAAGGAGAAACCAAAGGAGTAGTAGTCACAGATAGGCTCATAGATCCTATGACAGATGGAGCTGGCAATTTGGATTTCAGAGTAGAGAGCTCCACAGTGGTTGGTTCTGATTCTGACAGTTTCACAGGTGGCTCTGACAAAGGAGCCGAGGAGGAAACGGGGTCTGAAAATCTCTTACAGGAGTTTTTATCTTTCGGATATGAGTTGGGCTTCCCTTTTTCAGACTTCTTAGAGGGGTTTCAGCTGAAGCAGAAAAAGAAATTGTGGACGGGAGAAGGCCTTTCAATACTAGTTTATTTCTCCTGTCTGTGAGTGCTGTGGAATTGAAACTATTACATACAGAACAGTTTGCCTCTAAATGGGCAGCACCCAAGTAGTACATGCATTTCCTGTGGGCATCAGAGTTAGGGATTTTATGCCCACAGGTGATGCCTTTTTTTTTTTGAGTGTAATAGGTTTACTGGCCATACTAGCCAAAGTAAGGCTACAGGAAAAAAAGAAAACTTTTTAAGCAACACAATAAGTAAATACTACCTACTTTTTTTTTTTTTTACTTTAAAGCTAAGAAAGGGAAAGGCTACCAGCAATGGTAGACAAGAAATACCCAAAAAAAGAGGAGAAAGAGGGAATAAGTATAGCAAAGTAACAGCAATGATACTAAAGAAAAATACTGAATTATCAGTCTTTCGGCTTTTCCCGGTTAGGGGTCGCCACGGTGGAACTCCAGTCCGCTAATGATTGGCAGTGGATTTTTACGGTGCCGAGGTGCCAGCCCAATGCCCAACCTTCAAAGATGGCACACCCATTCACGCACGCACTTACCTGCATGTCTTTAGACATCACTCGACCACGGGGAGGTCATGCAGACTCCACACAGAAAGCGCTCCAGCCGAGAATCGAACTGGGCAGCCTCTTGCTGTGAGGCGACAACGCTAACTGCTGCAGCACCACGGTAATAACCAGAAAGGAAATTTACTGTAATAGGGAGGAAGGTGAAAGAATACGGAAAGACTAATAGGGAGTGAAAAATTTTAGCAGAAACTCACTATTTTAACTAAATGTTCACCAACAGCTTGAGGGTGAAAGGATCCGCGTTTGTAGCAATGTAGCCGCAAATGAGATCTGGGTTTTGTTATGCTGGCATGGCATTATGGGTACAGATTGTTGGGATCCAAGCATCTGGAAGAAGTGATAGTCAGATCCAAAACCCATCAGTTGAGGAAGAATGAAAATGGACAACATCATATACAATATTTAGGAAATGGAAGTTTTTTCTCCAAAGTGAACTTATCTACCCAGAAAGGAACAGCACCAAGTCTTCCTATCTCCCCACTCTGACTTTATACACTACAATTACAAGAGTCCTACATTTACAGATCATGTTCTCCAAGAAGAAAATCTTCGATTTTGCCCCTAGTGTGTGGGCCAAAATTTACACATAGCCAAATTTTAAGTGCTATGATTCTGTATCCTCTGCCATGATTTTTGGCAGTCCCCTTTTATGACTTTGGAAATTGAGAAGTATGCTTACCATATTTCTGTGACAAACACAAGTGTTATCTTAACAATTTGTTTACTCTCCTCCTTTATGTGTGGTACAGCTTACTCTCCTTGCAACCTTACAGAAGTGACAGTCTCTCATTTCCCTATTGTGGATCATAACATGACTTTGAACACATTTTTAGAAAGACAGTACTGAAAAAAACTATGTTGTTTTCTCAGACACTGTGGTAAAGTAGCTTGTAGTGAGATCTTCCCTACCAATGAACAACACATTTTACATTTTCTTTTGCTCATAATGGATTTTTACTGAGGCAAGTCACTGTTACTGTGATTTTTATATGTTTACATGACAATGTCAGTATTTTCTGAAAGACATTTAAGAATGACATTTTACTGCTGGTAATTTGGTAAGATCAAAGCTGTGCTCTTGAGATAAGAAAAGCAGAAATGCCTCTGAGTAACACAGCTTTTTTTGGTTTCTGTGTAATCAAATGATGCAAGTCAAAGGAATGCGAACAGCAATTTGATTCTATGCAAGATACATCAATATGGCAAGGCAAAGATTGACATATAAATTATCCTGCTATAAAACTGTAGTCTGTTTTCATACCAAGAGTTTATTTTTTTATTATTATGGGAGGGGATTATAAAATATTCTAAATGTAACATAACTTTGTGAAGTTTTTGGCCTTCTGCAGTGGAATGCAGAACCAGTGCTATTTCATTCAATCTTTTAGTCTAATTTTCATCACCCTACCACAACATGTACTACTTAAAATGCTAGCAATATTACTCAGATCAGTATGTGCATGTGTGTAATGATGCAAGAACAATCAAGCTACAAGCAATAGGTGACAGACATGCAGAATACAGCAGAGACGTAAGAAGAGCAATAAATACATTCAGCAGTGACTGATGTAGTCTATATACAACTCCCATCATAGTGACGGAGGGTATAAGCATCCTAATCCAAGCTCTTACTAAGTATAAGGGGTGTCAAAGAGAATTCTGCTTCAGAGATATCTTTTATGGACCTACAAATACTGCCACAGCTGCTGCACAAAGGTCAACAAATGAGGTTTAGGATACTTAGACCCTACAAGTGTTATTAAAGGGTAGAAATCTGGCATCCACCTACTCCAGTGAACCTGCACCAACAGCAGTCAACTCCTCTAGCCTGATATCCATTGAAAATCTCAAACTAATGCACCCACGTACACAAGAAGCAGACATCTCCAAGCCTGTTCCCGTGAAGATCACTGACCTTGCCCTACTGATTCCTTAACATAGATCTATGTTAATAACCTGGCACCCCCTTCATAAGCAGGCAGAGTTACCCACACATCAAAAGCCAGTGGAGCTTCCTCCAGCCCTGGACAGTCTGGCAGAAACTGGAGTCACCAGCTGCTATCGGCTGCCTTCTAGTCAAAAGTTACTGTTCCTGGTCTCACCATCGCTCTCCTTCCTTCCATCTTGTTAGAGAATAACATGCCCAGCTCCCCTTGCCCTTTTCCTCTCCACCAGTCAGCAGCTGGTGTCTGCCACATACCCTCTATCAGCCTGTTAGTAATAATAGCCCCATGCCTGCGTCCCCCTTCAGCATGAATGGTCAGTGATCTGGTCATCCCCACAAAATCAACCAATAAATCAATGACTGGAGCTAATTCTAGTCCCTCACTTATCTCATAATTGGCTTAAGTCTCCTGCATGCTGCCAACCCCACACTCCAACAGTGACTGATGTATACCCCCCATTCCTAACCTGAAGACAAAAGCAGTAGCTTGCCTACCTAAACTGCAACCATAAGAATCAAAGGAATACCACAGCTACCCTCTGTAGTTATCAGCAAAGGGTCAACCTCACTGGCCCAAAGTACACAAACACTATGTTAATAAAGTGGATAACGACTCACTTTATAAATCACACATGATTGCTACAGCATAGAATGACAGGTATGACATAGCATACAAATCTCTGTTTGTATGTTCTGCTCATCCTTCCCAGAATTCTTCAACCCCTTCACCCATACTGACATGTCAGGGGGTATATCATGAACTTCAACCCATATTAAGAAATCAAATTAATAAAAAACACTGCTAATGCATTGTTTTGCATAACTTAATGACATGTAGAAAGATAAGACATATTTTAAAAACAAAATTTATGTACTTACCATAAAGATAGATCTATGTTGTCCCAGTTCAACATTTGGGTTGTCAGGTCTGATCGGATCCAACTTCGGCACCTTCGTCTACAGCTGTGGATCTGAGACTCTGACTCCTCCCCTGCCCATAATTTCCTCCTCTCCATAAATAACCTCAGATCTAGTTTGCTAACTACCTAAATTACAGATCCCTTCTTGTAACTGCAGAAACCTGTAAGTGTCTGAGTTGTCAGACCTGTTAATACCTCAGTAATAATAAAGGAAACATCTTGAGCAGAGTCTTAGGTAAGGTCTGTCCAAACACCATAAGCTGTCAGTAAGAATACTGGAATGGGGAAGGAGGAAGGGATGTTGAACTAGATAAAAATGAGACAGCAAAGATCTATCGTTACGGTAAGTGCATAAATATTTCATATCCATTGCTGTCTATTCTTGTCAGACTTCAGCAGTTGGGACAGATTCCCATGCTGTCAAAAAGACACTTGGGTGGTATCAAGGAAGAATTTGTAAGTGAAAGCTTGTCTTTTTATTAAATTATTTATATGGTCATGAACTATCTAGTTTATTTCGTTTTACATTCCTGAGAAAAGTGGAATCGAAAGATGCACATGCTCTGGATTGCACATCCAGTATGTAATGAGACACAAATGTATGAGAAGTGGATCATGTTGCTGGTGAACAAATGTCATCAATGGGAATTCTCTTAAAGAATGCCATAGAGGTAGCTACTGCTCGTGTGGAATGGACTTAGGTTTCATGTGTAGTGGTAAACCCCGGTTGTTATAAACAAAGGAAGTGCAGTCTGACAGCCATTTAGAAATTGTGACTTTTGATACATTTCTTTCCAGTTTTGCTTCAGAAAAGGATACAAACAGCTGAACTAATTTTCTTACATCCATAGTACTGTGTAGGTAGAATCTGAGGGGTCTATATTAGAACACCGAACTTTCAAAATTTTGAGTGCTCTAATATTGAACCCTATGAATCGAAAATTTAAAACATCGAATATACAGAACAGCGAATTTTTTCCTAGGGAAAGAATTCACTCTTGCAAAACACATACACACAACACAAACACACCAAACAAACAGCAATTCACACACATACACCTAAACTCTTACACCTAACCCTACACTAAACTATACAAACACCACTAACTATCCACTTACCTTAACCCAAACCCTAACCCTAAGGTCCATCACTATCACACAGTCACCTCACCCGCGCCCTAACTCACCTACCCCGCCCTAACCCTCAAGCCCACACAATCGCACACTTACATGACCCACACCCTAACCCTAACTCACCTAACCCGTCCTAACCCTCACATCCACACAATCACACACTTACCTGAACCCGACCCGTAACTTTCCACTACAGCGCTGAAAATACCGAAGCAACAGAAACGGACAACCAAATTCTTTCCCTAGGAAAACATTTGGTTTTCTGTTTATTCGATATTTTCAGCATTCACTGAAAATGGGTCGATATTAGAACACTCGACATTTTGAATGTTTGGTGTTCTAATATAGACCCAAATCTGAGCGGTCTGTAAACATCTAGTGTGTGCAGCAGATATTCTCATCTGTTTGAGAACTTGGGGAAAAAACACTGGCAAATCAATAAATTAATTCAAATTTGCTTTGGATGTCAACTTTGGTAGGAAGGAAGAATTTGTTCTCCGGATTGCTCTGTCTTTATGGAAAATGAGATAAGGTGGTTTTGCATGGTATTGCTTGTAATTAGAAATCCATCTAGCTGATGTAAGTGTTTTCAGAAAACTTCTCTTCCGAGAGACGTACTTAAGATCTGCTGAAGCTGCCAGTTCAAAGGGTTTCTGAGTTGGAGCTTAAAGCATGACTGTGACATCCCATGGGGGGAACTGGATCCCTAAGCAGGAAAGTTCCCTTGAGAAAAGCTTTGGAGATTTTTAACAGAGTCAATGGAGGAGTCATTAACCTCTTATGTGAAAATTTGAAATGGCAGTCATTTGTTCACCGATAGTAGAAAAACTAGACCCTTGCTGATGAAAGTTCTGAAAGAAAATTCAAGATCGATGTCAGTCTTCTCAAAGATGCCCAGACAGAAAATCTTTTCCACTTGCTTTAATTATTCTTTTTTGTGGACTGTTTTTGTGAATTAGAAATAATGTGAATCACTGATGAGGAAAGTCTGGCATCTCTGGCTACTGTCAAAATTGGAGTAACCATGTGATCAACTTTAGGGCTTGTAGATCTGGTAAAGGCAACCTGGATGTGTGACGCAGAAGATCTGGACTGGTATACCACACCCAGCGTGGTATAATAAATGAGGCCAAAGGAAGGGTAACCAAACCTGCCAGTGCTAGAAAAGAGTAAAGATAATCACTCTGGTTTTGTACCTTGTGGCTTTCTGAATTAATTTTGTCAACAGTTTTATTGGGGGAAGACAAAGAGGAGGCCAATTGTGGACTACAGCATCCCTTGACAAATCTCCCTGTAAAGGGATTAGGGTGAAGTAACTGCTGTACTTGTTGTTCAGGTATGAGGCAAAGAAGTCACAGCAAGGGTGTTGCAGAAAATGAAAATTTCCATTACTACTGTCTGGTTGTCACTTGTGAGGCAATAGGACTGATTTGCTCAACCTGTCTGCTAGTACATTTCATGTCCCAGTTATGTGTGTTGCTATCAGAAAATGATGGGAAGACATCGTCCATTGCCATACGTTCATAGCCTCCAAGAAAAGTAGTTATGATCGTATTCCGCTTTGACTATTGATGTACCAGGCCACTGACATATTGTCACATCCTAGTCCTAGTAGGTAGCCCTAAAAACCCTGCAGTGCTAGCTGGACTGCTCACCTCCAAAATACTGATGTGAAGACTGAACTCTAAAGGTGACCAACTACCTTGAACCATTTTCCCCTCAAAATGTCCCATCCCCACCCGAGAATGGAAGCATCAGTGTTACTGTGGCCCGGGGACTGGTGGGCAAAAATGTCTCCCTTCTGTTAGTGATGAGAAGGTTATCCACCACTGGCTAAGATCTCTGCAAATATGTTTGTTGAATTTTGGCATGGAGAGGGTGTAGACTCTGTGACCACTGTATGAAACAGTCCACTATAACACTCTCATGTGGCATCTCACAAGTGGAAGAGGCCATGAACCCTAACAGACAAAGATTCAACCTTGCTTGAGGAAAGGAAAGTTGAACTACCTGAGAGGCTGTCATTCATACGGACAGTAGTCTTGCATGCGGAAGTTTAGCAATTTGAAGAACTGTGTTGATATAACATCATATGCAGTGGATATAAAAAGTGTACACACCCCTGTTAAAATGCTAGTTTTTTGTGATATAAGAAAATGAGACCACAATAAATCATTTCAAAACTTTTCCCACCTTTATTGTGACCTACAACCTGTACAATTCAATTGACAAGCAAACAAATCTGTTAGGGGAAAAATATAAAAAAATAAAAAACGTACAATAAACTGGTTGCATAAGTGTGCACATCACATCCTTAAACTAATACTTTGTTGAAACACCTTTTGATTTAATTACAACATTCAGTCTTTTTGGGTACACACCTGCCATCAATTAAAGAGACTCTGATTAACTCCAAATAAAGTTCAGCTGTCCTTGTAGGATTTTCCTGACATTTACTCAGTTGCCAGCTACAGCAAAAGCCATGGTTTACAGAGAGCTTACAAAGCATCAAAGGGATCTCATTGTTAAAAGGTATCAGTCAGGAGAAGGGTACAAAAAAATTTCCACAGCACTGGATATACCATGGAACACAGTGAAGACAGTCATCAAAAAGTGGAGAAAATATGGGACAACATTGATGTTGCAGAGAACTGGACGTCCCTCCAGAATTGATGAAAAGAAAAGACAAAAACTGGTCAGCGAGGCTGCCAAGAGACCTACAGCAACACTGAAGGAGCTGCAGGAATTTCTGGCAAGTACTGGTTGTGTACTACATGTGACAATCTCCCGTGTACTCCATATGTCTGGCCTATGGGGTAGGGTTGCAAGACGGAAGCCTTTTCTTGCACAGAAAAACATCCAGGCCCAGCTAAAATTTGCAAAACAATACTCTAATCTCCCAAAAGCATGTGGGAAAATGTGTTATGGTCTGATAAGACCAAGGCTGAACTTTCTGGCCACAATTCCAAAAGATGCATTTGGTGCAAAAGCAACACTTGCAGCACCAAAAGAACAGCATCCCCATGGTGAAGTATGGTGGTGGCAGTATCATGCTTTAGGGTTGCTTTTCTTCAGGTGGAACTAGGGCTTTAGTCAAGGTGGAGGGAATTATGAACAGTTCTAAACACCAGTCACTTTTGGCCCAAAACTTTCAGGCATCTCCTAGAATGCTGAAGATGAAGATGAATTTCACCTTTCAACATGACAGTGAACCCAAGCATACATCCAAATCAACAAAAGAATGACTTCACCAGAAGAAAATTAAAGCTTTGGAATGGCCCAGCCAGAGCCCAGACCTAAATCCAATAGAAAATCTGTGGTGTGACCTGAAGAGGGCTGTGCACAAGAGATGCCCTCACAATCTGATATATTTGGAGCGCTTTTTTGCAAGGAAGAGTGGGCAAATATTGCCAAGTCAAGATGTGTCATGCTGAAAGACTCCTACCCAAGAAGACTGAATGCTGTAATTAAATCAAAAGGTGCTTTAACAAAGTATTAGTTTAAGGGTGTGCACACTTATGCAATTGGCTTATTGTACGTTTTTTATTTTTTATATTTTTCCCCTAACAGATTTGTTTGTTTTTCAATTGAATTGTACAGGCTATAGGTCACATTAAAGGTGGGAAAAGTTTTGAAATGATTTATTGTGGTCTCATTTTCTTATATCACAAAAACCTAGCATTGTAACAGGGGTGTGTACACTTTTTATATCCACTGTATACACACACACACACACGCACATATATATATATATATATATATATATATATATATATTGGGGTGGTTCTGTGCCCACTTGTACTGGACTTACAGTTTTAGAATTTGCTGTGCCCACTTTCACCGGGTTCATGTTGCTGTAAGTGTGCAGAGAACCAAAAATGTCAATTGCTGGAAATATGCAGATAATCCCAAACCAGGAATAATCTAAAATACAATAGGCAAGACACACAAATGCAAACAGATATTGGTGGCTTTTTTCCAAAGAGTGGGGCAAAATTACTCCCTTCAGATCTTTCTGCCTGCAGTAAAAATGTCCACTAAGACATTTTATAAACTTCCATAATTTTGAAATAAGCAGTTTTTATAAGCACTATAATAAAAATAATTTTGAAAGACTGAAATGTACGAAACACAAAGGCAAACAGATCTTGTTGGCGCTTTTCCAGAAAGTGGGGTTGAGTGACACAACTATCACCTTCAGAACTTTCTATTGAGGTGGGAATGGCCATTAGGCAAACCAAACACCTTTTGCCACCTTCCTTACATTTGAAAAGATCAGCTTTTACAGTGAGTTTGGGGGGGGGGGGGCAAAAAAAATTATAGAACATTTTGAAACACTATTTAAAATGTTTTGAATCATAAAACAGATGATTCAGACAATTCAGTATTATATCTGGAACATTAGTTAAATCCGGCATATAATAATCCATAGAACTATTGTATAAAAACCTAATGGAAATTTTGCATATAATGTCAATGAACAGATAAACAGCCATGGGAAGTACTGTAAAAACAGTCTATGAACCAGAATTGTCACCAAAATCCATAGGAATGTGAGACAGGTGATTTAAAAAAATAGTTATGTACTAACCATAACTTGGAATCTGTGCTATCCAGTGTCATTATTCATCATGGATGGGTCTTGGATCCGACCTTGGATCTGAGCCGGCAAAGTGAGCGACAGCTCCTGAACTCAAGCTCCTCCCCTCCCAGGACTCCTGTTACCCATAATCCTCAGATTGAGTTTGCTAGATAAATATCAGGACAGTGACACTGTCTGCACCTAGGAACAGCAGAACCAAACACACCATTACTCCAAGAATCCCCTGGTCACCAGAAGGGGGGGGGATGGAGCATGGGAACATGATGAATAATGACACTGGATAGCACAGATTCCAAGCTATAGTAAGTACATAACTTTTTATCTGATGCTATCCATGTCATTATTGAACATGGATGGGTCAGAGTCCCCAGCTATCCAAAACCCTGTGAGATCTCAAGGAAGGAAATGCTGGAGCACAGAAGAACCAAACGAGGCTCTACCCTGAGATACCAAATCCAACTTGTAATGTGTTACAAAGGTATGGGGGTTTGACCAAGTAGAAGCAGCACAAATATCATCCAAGGACATCCTGGCCCAGAATGCCGAAGAAGTAGCCACTGACCTAGTAGAATGAGCTTTAATAATCTTGGGAAGATCCTGTGATTGCTTTCATAAATGTGAGCTATACAAGAAGCTATTCAATGTGAAATTGATACTTTGGAAATGGCCCTGCTTCTCCTGGCTTGGCAGGAGGCTACAAAAGGCTGATCTGTCTTTTGAAAATTCTCAGTCCTTTTTAAAAAGAAATGTAACTGCCTATGGACAACCAGGCAGTATACAGTAGTTGATGCTCCACTTTGTTTGAAAAACTGAGAAACAAGACGGGAAGCTGGATAGACTGATTTAGTTTAGTTTCTGAAACTACTTTTGGAATGAATGAAGGACTGGTTCTAAGAGAGACCCTATCCTTGTGAAAAATCATGAAGGGAGGCTTTACACAAAGGGCCTGCAATTCAGAAACCCTCCTGGTGGAGGTAATGGCCACCAAAAAGGTTGTCTTCCAAGATAAAAACTTAATATCACACTTTGCAGCAGGTTTGAAAGGAGGTTGTGTTAAGATCCCAAGGAGGAGACGGATCTTTGAAGGCAGGGCTAAGCAATAATACCCCCTTAAGAAAGGCCTTGCAGAGCCTAGAAAAAAACATGGGACTATCACTTAGGTGAAAGTTAGAAATAGCTGCTAATTGCAGCTTAATGTATGAGAAGTTTGCTCGTTGTTGGAACAGAGAAGAAAGAAAACAGAGAAGAAAGAAAAGATGAAATGTCCGGAACCGGAGCAGAAAAGGGATCAATGTCTCTCTGACGAGCCCAAGGAGAGAACCTCTTCCATTTACTAGAATAAACTTTTTAGTGGAAGGTTTCTGAGATGCCAAAATAATGTCATTCGCCAGCGAAGACAACTTATCCTGACTGACGTTCACTGAAACGGGAGGTACCATGCTGTCAGCCTCAGGGAAATCAGGTCAGGAGGGGGAAGTTCTCATGGATGGGAGATGAGACCCTGGAACGGATCCAATTGCCAATGTGGATATTTCAGATGACACCAGAGGAGGGAGAACTACGTGCGACGAGGCCAGAAGGGGGCGATGAGGCGAGCCTTCAGGTGATGGGCTTTCTATAGAACTTTGGGAATGACGGGCATTGGGGGATGGGCATAGATGAGTCCCGGAGGCCAGTCATGAATCAGAGCATCCCAGGCTGACTCCCCTGGTGGGGGAATCAAGGCAAAGTATTTGCTGCATTTGTGATTGGCTGTGGATGCAAACAGATCACAGCATGGAAAACCCCATTGGTTGAAGATCCGGCTTGCCACAGACTGTTTCAGGGACCACTCATGGGGACTCAGGATACACCTGCTGAGCTTGTCTGCTAGCACATTGGAATCACCGGGGATATGTATTACAAGAAGAAAGCACCAGGAGGCCATCACTCATCCCCACACTCTCATGGCCTCTCTGCACAATGGGTAAGATTGTGCCCCCCACCCTGCTTGATGTATCAGACTTATTCCAGAAAGATTTACCTTTGAGAGGGCTGAGAAACTTATCCACCCTCTTGGGGACCAGTTCAACTGTGTCCGGCTCCTTCCACACTCTCCTGGCATTTAGCTGGACTAACTCATCCACAGAGGAAGATAACCAGGAGGAAGATGGGCCCACTTTGAACTCCTTCAGGAATATGGATTCCTTTGAGGACAGCGTAGTGGAACACCAACCACCCCACTCTTTCAGGATCCCAAGTATGTCTCCAAAGGACACCCCCTCAGACAGTAGTGTGGGAGATACTTCCCCTTCCTCGAAATCCATGTCCTCCATGAGGTACTCTCGAGGGGAGTCTAGGTGCCTCCTCTTACATGTCCTCTTCTGAGCAGGCTCATCTACTGTGGGCTCTGGGGAGGACTCAGAGGGGGAGGGTACCATTATGGGGTAATGCCCTTCTGAAGGCAATCCAGGGGGGACTGACACTGGACTGATGATGAAGGCTTGCCACCCAAGATGGAACCAGGCAGGGGTGGGTCCAGAGCGGAGGAAGAGGCTGCTGACGAACCAGAGATGGTCCTCTCTATCACCCGTAAGGAAGATGGACTGGACAAAGCCCACCCTCCTCCCTACCAGTAATGACTGACTGGGGCAGGAGGGGAGACCCCGGCACAGTACCGACGTCTTTGGATGATATGGGTCCTAAGCTACCCAGGGCAGAAGCCCCCAAGGGAAGGGAACAGTCCAAAAACTCCAAACTTGAACCCCCCCCAGTGGCCTCCAGGAATCTCTCAGGCCTGAGGCAAAGCCAGTTTTGAGGGCAAGAGGGCTGAGACAGCCAGGGACACAGGTGGCATGGGAGTGCAGGCACTACCCGACATCGACAGCCTCTCCATAGGCAAAATCTGACTAAGGGGCAACGAACTTCCAGGAGTCAGACAGGAGGAGAGGAGTTCAGAGGTGGATGAAACATCTCTCACAAGTGGCTAGAGGATGGAAGCAAGCCTAGTTCCATTTGTTTTTTGAGAAAGCTCCTCATTATCTTGTCCATATCAGATGGGAACAAACTCCTAGTAGACCGGGAAGAAAGTGAAGAATGGCCTGAATGGGTAAGAGTGTCTGCAGTCCCTAGAGGAGGACCGATAGACTTCCTGAGATCAGAGACTCTGGAAGCGGCCAGAGGCTCCATAATAACCAGCTCCAAGGGAGCCATCAGCTCCAAGGGAGCCATCAGATCCAAAGACCCAGTTGGATCCGAGTGTACAAGAGTCCCTGTGGACCAATCCCATGAGTTCGTCGGAGCTGATGGGGATTTCGATCTGATCGGATCGGATCCAAGGACCTCAGAGTCTCCGAGGATTTGGATCCAGCCAGGGAGCTGAGGCTCTCGGAGCCAAGGACCCCTGAGCAGAAGCCCCTGGGGCTGTGCTTGGATCCAGGGCACATGGATCCGACAGCCTGGGCTGTTTAGCAGGGGAGTCCTGACAGGAAAAGGGCTTCCTCCTGGGATACAACGGGGCTTTGGAGGGGGAGCCTGAGACCAAGGGACCCCCTTTGGCAATCCGTTTAAGGAGCAACATATTCCTATGGTCTAGGAGAGCGCTAGGATTGAACCCTGTACAAATATCATATTCAATCTCTAAATGGGGCTCTCTTAAGACAGTAGATGCATTCCTCATGCATGTCAGCAGGAGCTAACTTCCGATTGCATGAGGAACAACGTCTGAAGCTGGGGGGTTTGTCAGCCATGACCAAAACCCAAGAACAAAACCCTCCAGCACACACACACACACACACACACACACACACACACACACACACACACACACACACACACACACACACAAGCACACAAGGGAGAAATTAGAAGGGAAAGTAAGGAAGGGAAAAGGGTGAGAAAACTCTAACGGCTAGCGAATAAACTAACTGGGGAGGAGGACTTACTATAAAAACTACTGTACACCAACTACTAGTACTACATGTACTAGACAGAGGAAAAAAGAGAGAGAAAAAAAACCCCAAAGAGTCACTTAACTGACATAATGAGCTCGAGCAGCAGGGAACACATCTGTTCACTAATTGTGGCAAATGAGATCTGAGGATTATGGGTAACAGGAGTCCTGTGAGGAGAGGAGCTCGAGCTCAGGAGCTGTTGCTCACTTTGCCGGCTCGGATCCATGACCCTTCTGTGATCAGTAATGACACGGATAGCAACAAATCAATTAGTTTATACTTGCATGTCATTAACCTTGCAGCAAAGTTAGTAGAAGGCTTTAGGTTGGGGCTTTCTCAGGGCCAAGATACTTTTTACTGAACACCTGGAGTTCATTCCTGATGCCTTGTTTGCATTGAGTTTTATCTGCCATTTTAGCTCCATTTGCCTTCTAATGGGCCGATCTCTAAGATATCCAGAATGTGGAAGTTTTTAACCAGCATGTTCAGGGAGGTCTAGGTAGTGTTTTCTCAATGGATGTGTAAGTCTTTTAAGCCTCCTGTCAGAGAGATGATGTACAATTCTTTGTTTGAACTTGTTGTTTTTCCCACATAAAAGGCATTGCAAGTATTACATTGGGTTCTGTATATCATATTAGTCTTTTTTTCACATGTATTTGAAGACTGACGCATGAGGCATGAAACTCTCATACAAGTGTATTCAGTTTCTCTTTCTGATTTTTCAAGCTAGGGTGCCCCACAGAAAAGTATACTTGTGTTAGAGAAGGGTCAGTACCAACACTAGTGCTGCATACCTCTCAATCTCTTAGAGTAAGAAATCTGGACAAAGCTATGAACAAAGTGGTACAAATAGCGACGATTTTTTAACTATTGCTCTTACAAACTTAGAAAGTTGATAGAATAACAGGTTGTGCATTAGCATGAATTTTCTGAAGGGTATGAAGTCTAAAACTCAAATGTCTGTCATTATTTTCTAACTTCAAGTCTTTAATAATTTGCCACTAATTTGCCAGAAACCACAATTTTATGAAAAACGGACCAAAAATATAAAGCAAAAATCTGGACATTCTGCAAAAATCTGTACTGTTGAGAGGTATAGCTGCTGCTGCTGCTGTAACACTAAACACTGAGAAATAAGTGCAATTACTGTAACCATATACATTTCCTTAAAATGGAATGGAGAGGGACGATTTACTGTTACAATATCTTCTAGTCAGACTTCTATTGTCAAGTACTTTCAATAACGGCACTATTTTCTTTGGGAAGGGTCACTTTGTCAGAAAGTTATAAGATTTGAGCAGAATCTGAAGCAGTACTTGGTTTTTCAGAATCCTCTGTAGCACAAACATACCATAATCCCCTCTGGCAATGCTTCCAACTTGTTATTGTTTTGCCTTCTTAAAAGATAGAAGTGACTACTTTCTTTTTCTGCAGTGTCTAGCATCTTGGTTATCTGTACCCATCTGCCATCTGAAAAAAAAAATATTCCCCTTTGACAGTTTTCATTAAAACAAACAAAAACTCTGAAATTTTATTGGACTGGTCCAGCACGAGTCCGAAAACTATTCTGGGCTCAAATTACATCTTTTCATTACGAAATAGTAGCTTGTGTGTGAGGGCTTTTAATTATAACATCTTTCCTCTTGAGGTTAAAAGAAAGTGTTATCCAAGAGGTAGTTAAATTCTACTATGTCAGCAGGTTAAAATGGGGTCATAGGTAACTTATGCCACATTAAGTATAAATCACAGGGAAGAGAACTGTCCCTTTGAAGGCTTTAACAGCCTTTATGAAGGCTTCAACAGATGGGCTTGCTGCTAAATGTCAAAAGGCTTGCATACAAGCCGCAGTGGTACAGCGGTAGCATTGTTGCTTCACAGCAAGAGGTTCTCCTGTTCGATTCTCGGCTGGCGTGCCTTCTGTGTGGAGTCTGCATGTCCTTCCCGCAGTCGAGTGGCCTCCGAAAGACATGTGTGAATGGACGTGCCTTCGCTGAAGGTTGGGCGTCGGGCTGGCAACTCAGCACCATAAACATCGACTGCCAATCATTAGCGGACCAGAGTTCCACTGTGGCGACCCCTAACTGGGAAAAGCCGAAAAGACAAACAAAGACAAACAAACAAAATATAACAGCAGAGACATGTACTTCGATGGAAGAATGTCATTTGGTAATATTCAAATAGTTGGTTGAAGCAACTTGATATTCTTGAAGCTGGACAACTGATCAGTTCTAATAACTTTGCAATCCAAGAAACAAATTTCAATTTTTTTTGGTATGATTTTCCTTGTACTAGGATAGCAGGTGTTAAACCTTAATTTAAGATATTAAGAACTTGGCTAGAAAAGGAATTTCTGTCAGGTTTTAAACATCTATTCCCCATGTTGAAAAATTCTTGAGTTTTGAGGATGACTTGCATCCCTCTGCCCTGCTGCTAGGTTAGTAAAGACTTGTATGCAAGTGTCAAAGAAGAAGAGTGTCTGACAGTCAGCAGAGAGAATGAAAGCTGCCTTGGCAGGACTAAGCCATTAAACAATGTCATCTCGGCCTTATTTTGCTTTCAGAAGTAGTTTTACGTTTAGAGGGAATGGAGGAAAGGCATTAAGTAAATTCTGAGTCAATGGAAATGAGAAGGCAACTCTTCACCACATCGTCTTTGAACAGTTCCACACCTGTTACCAGAGAAAGTTAACAGCAAATCACACTGCAGAGAAGTAAAATCCACAATTTTTTATTGAAACCCTAAGTGCTTTCGTCCCCGAGTTTGAAACAGGACTTCCCCAGAGTAACAGCTAAAAGAGAATGTCCAAGCTACATAGCAAAATCAATCAAGTACCCGCCCCCATTAATTAATTTAATTGATGTTCCCTAGCAACTAAATACATCTCCAAATTAAGAAATGATGCAGAACTGTAAAGGCTGTAAAAACTCTACACAAACATCGTAAAAATACTTAGTATCAACATATCTAGAAATACATACTTTAGGCAAATTATAATTACATTTGTAAAATATTTATATGTGGGTTTTGTTAACTGTATGGTACCCTCATTTTCAACCAGCAGGAGAGAGAAAGTATTATTTAAAACAAAAGGACCAGTGGCATTTGTTCTTATTTGCCATGCAAATTCTCTAAACTCCAATCTGGTCTTCCATGGTCCTCCCCGCAAGTCAAAATCAAGTACATATATTACAAAAAAAAAACAAATTCATGTCCAATGTGTGCTTGAAAGTGTTTCCACAAAACGTTTTTGCAATCTTGTCTTTTTATATCCCTTATGTGCTCATATAGCTTTTAAAGCTCCGTTTTACCAATGTAAAAGGAATTACATTTCTTACATAAGGTAACATACACACAATTCTTTTGATGTCACAGTTGCAACTCTTTCGGCATGTTATTGTGCCATAGCCTTTAAACATAATACTATCTCCTTCTAGTACATAAGGACATTGAGAGCATCTCCCACATTTTACCATTCCATACTGGTACCCAATAGTTTTCGGGGGTTGGAAGCCTTTTTCCAAGTAATTTTTAATATTACAGTCTCTTCTAAAAATAAACATCGGTGCCATCCTAACCTTCTTCATATCCGTACCACAGATGTCAAACACATTCCAACTGTTTTTAATAATGTTTCTTATAGCCCCTATTTCACTATTGAAAGCTATTATGCAACCTCTGAAATCCTGGCCAAAAGTGGTCTCAGTGGATGTCAAACCTTCTCCGAGACCCACAAGGGACCAATAGTAACCCTTTGATCTTTTTAACCTCTTTAAAAATTCCTTACAAAAATTCACAGAGATAGCCTCTGTTCAACAACATTACACATATTTTTTTACACTCCTAATAAAACAAATCAAGAATGGACACCACTCTTGCTATTCTTACTAACTGGCCCTTAAGAAGGGCTTTCTTTTGATGTAAGAGGTGGCTACTATCAAAATGTAGTAAGGAGATGGAATAAGTAGGTTTTTCTGTGAATTAGAGAAAAAAAAACTTTGTTAAAGTAGTGCACTTTCAGTTCAACATCCAAACAACAAATAGTGTCTGTAGAGGTATTCAAAGTTAATCTTAGGAATTCATGGTGGTATTTATACAGTTAAAACAAAATCCCTATGTCTTGTCTCAGAATCCCTCCAAAAGATGACTATGTCATCCAAGAAATGCCCATAAAGTGTCCAGCCATTGTCAAACCTTGATTTAAAAACATATTGGTCCTCCCAGTATGCTAATACAATGTTAATGAATATAGGGGCACATACTGCCCCCATTGCCAGACCATTTTATTTGTTTAAAAATGGTCCCTTCATATCAAATAAAATTACTGTCTAGCACGATCTCCATTAGGGAGCTTAAGACCCCAATCATTACATTGTCTAGTTGACTTTGTCGGCTGAAGTTCTGAACAGAATCAATGCCACATTCATGGGGTATGACTGAAAATAAGTCTTTTATATCAGTCTTTGCCAATACAAGTTGTTCAGCATACAAATCCTGGTGGATTTTACTTAAGTCCCATGAGTTCTTGTAAATGTGGCTCATGTTCTTAAGTGTATCTTTTAGTTTTAAATCTATGTACTTAGCCACCCCATAGGTTTTTGAACCTTTGGCATCGACTATTGGTCATAAAGAAGGGTCATGAATATCTTTGTAAATTTTCAGAATTCTGAAAACAGGTGGAATACATGGGAACTCGATACTCAAAAAAATTATACTCTATTTTAGCGATTTGTCCCTGCATGAGTAAGACATAGGTCACTTTATCTATTATTGAGTAGGCTATACTGATTTGGTTTCGGCATACCTCCTCATAATTATCAGTAAATAAATCCTCCATGCTCGAGTTATAATCTATGGTATCCATAATAACCAGCCACCCTTCCTTGTCAGGTTTCATACATCTCACTTGTTTGTTGTTAGAAATATCTCTCAATAGTCCCCTTTCATTCTTACTAATATTCATTTTGTATCCAACTTCCCTGTCATTTAACAATTTTCTTATGTCATGTTCACAAGATTTTTCATAAAGCATTATTGTCAGGGGAAGTGGGGTTTGAACTTCCCTGTGTCTCTTATACTATTGTCGAGGTCTCACAGCAAAACTTCTAGGCTTAATTTCTTAGTAAATAACTTTAAATCAATCAAGGTTTGTACTAAATTCCGTCTTGTAGATGGTACAAATGTTATACCCTTTTCAAACAAAGAAGCATGCTCAGCAGTAATGGGAATTGAACTAAAACTGTAAATTTTTCAAGTCGCCCTTGCAATTTAACACCATCACTGGTAATTCTTGGAGTTCCAGTTCTCGGGGGGAAAAATTTGTTACTGTCGATTTTAAATGTAGACTAACGTTAATCCACTGGGAACTTCAATTCAGATTGTTGTTAATTTTTGGATGTCTCTTAGACATTACAAAAGTAGTCCCTGGAAAAAAGTTTATAAAGAGACGTCATTGGACTGTTAGGAGAAGCCTCTTCAGCCTAAGACATAGCAAAAACATCCACCAGTATGCATTGAAAATCAGTCATTTTTAACTTCAAGTGTTATTCTGCATGGTTCAGAAGCAGAAACCAACAGAAGTGTTTTGAATAATGCACCTACCTGTGTCAATGTCTACTACAAGTAAATTACAGACTGGCTTTTGATCTCTGTTTTTGGAAGCCACAGTAGCCTTCTTACATCTGTGCAGTCACTGAGAAATAATTAAAGGCTGCAGACAGCACCTCAGCCATGCAAGGCTTCCACATCTTCACACCTCAAAATGAGCATGAAATAACCAAATGTGGAGGTGTATCCATCTTCATGAAGGCCATGTACATCTCAAGACTGGTCAAACAATATGACTCTCTCGAACTACTCCATGTCCAAGTAACTATAGGCAAAGTACCCTACCACGTCATTGCTAGTTATAGGTCCCCCCAACATGAACCAAGAAAAGCACACCACCTACCTGGACTTACTGAAGTCACTCACCATACACCCCACCACATTAGTCATGGGGTATTTCAATCATCCCTTCATCAACTGGGAGATGTACACGAGCACAAACATGCTCGACCAGAGGTTCTTGGACTATGTCAACACAAATGCTCTGGAACAGTAAGTCCACACCTCCACAAGGGGCTTAAATGTCCTAGATATAGCACTCACCAACATGAGGGGAGGTCACCGCACTCCCCCCCATGTGATGCCCTCCCTGGTAAGGTCAGACCATAAATCAGTCTCGTTTGAAGTAACTATTGGACCTGACATGCCCACAGGAGCAAAAAAATTAAAAAACTTTTCCAAAGCAAACTACAGCCTGCTAAATAATAGTATAAAAAGTGTTATGCTCCCCCCTGCAATCACATACAACAATAACTCCTATGCAGAAGTGTACACAAACGCCCTGTATAAACACTTAAACTGTATAGACTTGTCTGTACCTGACCAGATCAAAAGCAGGTCCTCCTGCAAAAATGAACCACCTTGCTGGACCTAAAGTATAAACAGGTTATATAACAGGAGGAAGAAACTGATGTCTAATAACAAGAGGGAACTGACTCAGCAAATGAAGCATTCCTTCCACAGCTTGAACGAGCCCATCAGAAATCTTGTAAAGTCCTCTAAAGGGAATTATGAAGCTATAATAGCATCCTTAGCCAAGGATAATCATAAGGCATTCTTTAACGATGTCCAAAATATAAAAAGGAATGCCCACCTATGTGCTGAACTGGTAGATGGTACCATTCATGCTACAGCAGAGGAAATTGCCACCCTGCTAGCTGACAGATTTGCTACAAACTCCACCCCCCTGCCCCCACCATCCATATACCAAAGCCTACCTGACACCAGTCCTCTGCCTAGTATCTCTAGAAATCAGGTCATATCTAGACTCTCCAAGGCCAAAAATATGACCTCAATGGGACCAGGTTGCTTATTAAGCAATCTAAAACACGACCTTGTGGACCCTCTTGGCATTCTTTCTAACCATAGCCTGAGAACTGGCTTTGTTCCAGCAGAGTGAAGAACAACAACAGTAATCCCCTTGCACAAAGAGGGGCTATAAGCTGACCCCGGGAACTAAATCTAACCAGCCTCATCTGCAAACCACGAAAGGAATCATCATGAGCCTTATGAAGATTTGGCCATGAGTAAGAATTATTTATATACGCATCCCGAACAGACACCAGCCTGGCTAACAATAGGAAAAACAATGCTCTTACTTAAGAGTGAACCTGCAAGCTACCCTAAAAGCTACAGACCAGTAACTTGCCTTCTGGCGATGTTTAAACTATACACTGCAATAGATGCCAACAGAGTCTATAGACATTTAGAAGAAAACTCAATTATGACAGTAGAACAAAGGGATAATAAAAGAAAGTCATATGGAACAAAGGATCATTTGTTGTTAAATAAAGTCATAGTGGAGAACTGTAAAAAGGGGATGAATCTAAGTATGGCATGGATAAAGTACAAAAAAGCATTTCACAGTTTCCTACATTCATGGATAAACAGTGCTTAAAAATGTACAAGATACACCCCCGATTGATAAACTACTTAACAGCAACCATGAAACAGTGGCAAACCACTTTGCAATTAAGCCATGATAAAGGACAAATTGTTATTCCAGGAATAAAAATCCAAAGGAGGATATTCCAGGGTGCCTCGGTCATTGTTGCTCTTTTGCCTTGCCCTTAACCCATTAAACTGTCTGCTTAACAGATTAGGTCATGGCTATAACTTGGCTCCCAGAAAGCAACAAAGTGTAAAGATTTCTCATCTTTTCTTTGTGGATGATTTAAAGCTGTACTGTTCATCAGATGAGGAACTGAAAGCACAACTGCAATTAGTCAAAACTTTTTCAGATGATTCAAGAATGTCATTTGATCTTGATGAATGTCCAAAATAAACCTTTAAAGCAGGGAAAACTGCAGCACTAAGAAAACATCATTTTGGGAAATGAATGTGATATAAAAGAACTTGAGCAAGAGGGAGTGTATACATATTTGGCAACTGATGAAGGATCAACAATAAAACATGAATAAATGAGATAAAAACTCGGCAGTAAGGAATATTTTAGAAGACTTAAATTAATCCTGAAACCAACGTTGACATCTAGGAACAAAGTTCAAGCTATAAAACAATTTGCTCTTCCTGTCCTAACCTACAGTCCTTCCTTACAGTTTTGGAGTGATTGAGTGGCTCCAAAAAGTGTTAGATAGATTAGACAAGAAAACAAGAAGGCTGCTTCATGCTCATCAAATGACTTATAAAAATCAGTGCATACCAAGATTATATATTTCCCATTCTGAAAGAGGTATGGACTTCCTTGAAATTGATTACATGTACAGATCTGTAATCATGGGACTGCATACCTATCTGCTGACCTCACAAGACCCAGACATAGTGAAAGTTTTGAAACATAGGAAAAGAATAAATCTAACATGACTTCCCTGCTTAGTCTAGCAGAAGGATATCAGTGTCAAGTGGGAATGGAAATCAAACTAGTAGTATATTAAAATCAGGCAGCAACTGAATGTGCCAAAAACAAAAGAAAGATTATAAGGTGAAGAATCAGCTGAGAAGGCAAGAAATGTGGAAAATACATAAATATAGTTGCAAGTATAGAAAATGCCTGGAACAACCTTATGTTGATTAGGATCGAACACAGGAATGGTTAAGGAGAGGCGAATTCAAACCAAAAGATGAAAGGTTAATATTGGTGGCCCAAGACAGTAGGCGACGTACACATTGGTTTACAATGTCCATTGAACATGTGGAAGAAACAGATAAATGTAGGTTTTGTAAAATAGAAATGGAAATAGTTGCACACCTTGTTACTGCTTGTAACATACTAATGGCAGAAGGACTGTATACTGAAAGGCATAATAATGTGGCAAGACTGTTGCACTGGTAGTTAACATTATAATATTGGAAAACACTGGAAATATGAGCCACAAAGCATCATAGAAAATGAAGAAGTCTACATCACATGGCATCATCCATTACCAACAAGTTCAAAATATAAATGTAAGAAAAACAGATATTGTGGTCCATGAAAAGAAGCCAATCATTGATATCGCTACACCCAGTGACTACAGTGTCTTGCATACAAAGAGGCACAACGTTATAAAATATCAGGATTTGCAGGCAGAAACAATAGCAATGTGGAAGAAAGATACTCAGACAGTTCCAGTAGTAGTAGGAGCAACAGGTCTTATTAAAAGGAATCTACAGTCGTATTTAGACATGTTACTGACACATGTAACTCCATACGAACTGCAGAAGTCATTACTGAGCACATTGTGGGTGCTGAAAAGAGTACTTCTGGCTCACATCAAAGACTGAAACAATACTAATTTCATGAACTTTAATTATACTTTGACTTAAGAATGGAGTCCATTCCTGTAACGGTATTAGAAACCCAAAAGTCATGGAGAAATTAAAAAAGGGAGAAACCTTATTAACAAGGACATACTGTAGGTGGCCTTCAAACTCTAGACTCAACCCAGCTTGGCTTTGATAAGGGTAGATCATGCTTATTAAATCTATAGACTCCACTGAGAAAGTCACCAAAGCCCTGGATGAAGGTAAGACAATGCATACCACCTATCTTGCCTTAGCCAAGGCTTTTGACACAATCCCAGATTCAGATATCATTCAGAAACTCTCCCACCTGGGGATCAACCCTTACATCATTAGATGGGTAGCCAATTGACTCACTGGGATAACACATACTGTCAAAGTTGGTGACTCCACCTGCACCAGTAGACCCAGTCACCAGTGGCGTACCAAAAAGATCTGAGCTGGGCCCTTAATTGTTTGGAATCTATTTCTCTGAAATCCAGGAAAAAGTAGATGGCCTTTGGATTACCAAGTTCACTAATGATTGCAAATTGGGTGCAATCATTAAGTCCTCCCAACTATGTTAACATATTACAGGAGGGGCTAACACAGACAAATGATTGGTGCCAAAGCGATAGTCTAAAACTAAATGCAAAAAAGTGCATTATTATCCCCTTTGGCAAAGGGGAATTCCCTGCTAATTGCAATATTGACAGTACCTCTCTAAGTTCATACCCAGTGGTGTGAGATCTGGGAACGTGGGTTGACAGCAATCTGAACTTCGACTACCAAGTTTCCACAGTGGTAAGGAAAGCCTTCTACACTGCACATCTCATAAGTAAGGGCATCACATGCAGGTCTACGGATGTTATAACTCCACTGTACTCGACTCTCATCAGACCATTCATAGAGTACAATGCTCCCTTTTAGATGTACCTCACCAGACACCTGCAGCGCTGGAGAGATCACAGAGGTTTCTCATCAAGAAAATACAGGGCTTGCAAACCATGACCTGCATTGATAGACTGAAAGCCTGTGACTGTACCTTATAGGCTGCTAAGAGGCAACTTGTGCCTGGCCTACAGGGAAGTTTCCAACCGTGCCTTGATGGAAATATTGCACATCCACAAATCAAATGGCACAAAAATCACTCGCTCTAGAGATCTTAACCTAGCCTGTGGCATAAACAGAACATGATGGAGAAACAGATATCTCCCAGAGACTACAACTCCTCTAGGATAAACTTCCAATTCACTTGAAGCAGAGCTCCTCACTGACCCTATTCAAGCACAACCTAGACAAATGTACAAAAGACCACAAATTCAGCCCAGGGGTGGCACCCATGTCCCTCATGGACAGGGTTAGTCGGTGTTGATCATAGACTCGTTCTGTGAATTATATCCATTTAACCATGGAAAAAACTTCCTATGAACATATGAACATTCTTAACTACCTGAGGATATGCTTTTCTTACCAAAATTTGAAGTGTTCAGAGTCTCAGTATATTTCAGTCTCTCTTTCTTTTCTTTTTCCTGGCTTTGTGGTGCACAGTGATGCAAGCCCTAACTGCTATCCAGATGACTGGTTTTCAATTAACAGTCTCAGCACAACATGAGCCAAGCAAGGAGGAAGAGGAGTGAAGGGGCATGGTCCACTCACCTCGCGGAGGGACAGCAGTGAAGGGACATGGTTCACTCACCTCGCGGAGGGAGAGGGATGAAGGAGTATGGTTCACTCACCTCACAGAGAGAGAGGGGTGAAGTGGCATGGTCCACTCGCCTCAATGAGGGAGAGGGATGAAGGGGCATGGTCCACTCACCTCGCTCAGTCGGATGGGAGGATTGAAAGTGCTTGGGATGCACAAAGGGAAGTGCATCCCTGGTGAAGACCAGAGAAACCACTTCTCATGCTTCAGGGAAGAGGGTGGGGTTGTGGGTCATAACATCTCTTGTAAAAGTGAGGGTCAACCAGTGTAGACAGCCTACTGCATGACCTCATTTGTCTACTTAGCTGGGAACATGCTTGGGGTTGTTAAATCCTTTAACCACCTGTGATGGCAGTCTGAATGATAGCTCCTCCTAGTTGCCTTTTGGCTCAATGATGGGTAATAAATGGGTCAACTGTCCTGTTGGGGGCTAACAATTGTTAGACAATGGGTCAAAAAGTACAAAAAAATTCTGTGATTAGTATTCATTACACAGATATGTGCTCAGCTTTCTGACACAGCAGAATGAAGCCCTGACTTTGATGGAGATGAGCTGACTTTTCCACGTTTCTGTGCTTCGGTATAATTTTTCTTAGAATTTTTGGCAATGACTTTAAAAATTTCTCAGGAAGATAAGACAAATATTTTAAAATTCTCAACCCTGTAGCTTTATGAAATAGGAAAGAATTCTCATAAAAATCAGTCCTTTGCTCTGTCAACCCATTAAACTAGAAATGAGTATGGCACTATTCAGGCGTTGCTCTCCTAACACAAGCAAACCTGTTTAATGATCTAGAGGTGATACAACTTCTAATTATGTCTAAATGCAAGCTCTTCACTTTTTTTGAAGAAAAAAAAGGAGGTAAATGGTGCTCTGTTGAAATAACAGCCTGTGAAAGGCCAACTACACAGTTTAAAGGCAGAAAACATGCACACACAAGGAACACAGGCCTTTACCAAAACTCCAGGTGGATCACAGCAGAACAAAGGTGGAAGAAATCCAAATGTTAAGTCATGCTTTTAGAATGATCCACACTGAAGACCAAACATGCCTACTTCTGAGGACATGTACTTTTTACATACTTACTATGATTAACATGGAAGGTAAATGCAGATTAGCTGGATAACTATTGACTGCAATAATATTAACTAGTGACTTTTTTCCTCAAATATTTTTTTTTAATTTTTCAAAAAAAGAAAAAAAAAAGTACAAACAGACCAAGAGAAGAAAACATACCTCTTTAAAATAACATAAATTTAACGCTATCAAGTAACAACTAACATGCAAATGTTCAACTATTTATAATATTTCAAAACAAAACAAATAAATATATATAATCTGGAATTAATTCAATTCTTCAAAAACAGAGATATATGCATGAACTTCAAAATTTATTGTAAAAAAGATTTACTGGTAGCAAGAGTAGTTAGGCTTCATAAATCACACAAGTGACAGTTTAATAAGGAAGGGGCATACCTCTCATCTGTACAGATTTTCGCTTGATATTTTTGATCTGTACCTCATAAAAATTCTGTTTTTTTTACAAATCACTGGGAGGATCCAAGGATTAAAGTCACTAAATTATGACATGCACTTTAGTTTCAGACTTTATATCCTTCGGAAAATGCATGCTAACACAAATCCTGTTACCTAGCAAGTTTATAAGAACAATATTTAAAATGTGTCCTTATTTTTGAGCCTCTGTCCCTCCATTATGTAAGGGTTTGTCCAGACTTCTTACGCTAAGATGGTCAGACGTACAAGAAGGGGAGATGTGAGAAAGTAACAGATTAGCTATATGATCGGTTATAAGTAATCGGATGACCACATGTAGGACCTTTGCCCAGTATTCTAAAGAGGTAGATTTCTGTTAGTTAAGTGGTACAATTTTACAGGTTTTAAAACAGTTTATGGTCATATTGTTAAAAATTTCTAAATTAAAGATCAAAAGTTTTTTTGGCAATATAATATTTCACAAGCATGAGAATACTTATCAAGATTCTTAAGTCTTTGGAACCGAGTTTCTTTGGTGGAACTGGAAGGATAGCAATTGATTATTAATCTGAATGTATTCTAAGGCTGGCTACAGAATTTGCAGTGCATTTTATTTTTAATTTGCATTTATTTTTGTCAGAAAATTATGAAGTGCTCAGATTTGACTGTTTTATATTTTGTGGAAGTTAAAACTCAATGCAACCCAGACATCCTAACTTCGATTAGCGACTTTGGTGCTGGAGAAGCCAGGAGGTAAAAAGTGAGACAAAGTGGCAACCATTGGCTTGTCTAATCTGGGAGGGAGAATGTGATTTCTACTTGTGATCTATCCTAGCACTTCACTGGTGGTGGTGGGATCATGCTGTGTGGCAAACAGAGCAGATAGCCATTGAATTCGGCATGAATGTGACTTTAAGCAGCCCTGCCCAAGTAGGGCATAACAAACATTTCTAGCATACTAGGACAGTGTACATGACACTGCCAAGTTTCTCTGTTTATGTCTCCCTTTCCTCTTCTCTCCCTGCCAAAGGCTGCAGTTATTCCAGCCTTCAGTGGGTAGTACTGCCTACACTAAAGTTAGGTGCAAATGGAAAAACTCTAAGCAGCTGATGGTAAACAAGAAAGGCTCATGAGGAAAAAACATGCCTTTTTATGGGAGATGCAAAAGCTTGAACACAAACAAAAAGCTTGGTTTAAAAATTGTAAAGTTGTATTTATTAAGGGTAAAAGTAGAAACACCAATGCAGACAAAGCAGATAAGGTCAGTGATCCTAGTGGCTGTGGCAATTGTGTAAAACATGCCGTGCCTTCACACACATACAAACACATAAAAGATCACAGCACTTGACCGCTGAATTTATCACAGCATAGAATCTATAACAGTGAAACGCCTGACATTCGTAAAGCAGGCAGTTGAACCACAAACAGTGAATACAAAAACAAAAATCATAACTTAAACTTTTTTTGCAGTACACTTAACCCCTCTGAGTCCACTCATTTCCTTACTTATATCTACTAATTCCACAGCTGCACAACCCTAAAGAAGTATGTACCACCACCCCAACTGATGCAGCTCCATTCAGCAATAAAATTCAGCAGATTTATTTTACAGTTACAGATTGGTACACAACACAAAGCTGCATTTTAATATATACCTCTAGTATTATCTATCAACCCCAAACTCTAAAACAGACTGTAAATCACATAACACTGATATAGCATAAACATGAAAATCAGATGAGTCAAACAGTTGGTACTTTGATGCCTGGATGTTGGTAGTTGCCTTATCTAATGATCATGACATCAGAACACAAACATGCAACCCACTCACATACAACCTCACTGACAAACACAACAGATGTATTCGCACACAGAAACTGTTAATTGGGACAAATGTGGCTATGAATGGAAAGGAAACATCAGAAATACATAATCTGATGAAAAAGTATTCACACGGTACATCAGTAAATATTTTGTAGCCATCTGGGCAAATAAAATAGGTACACACCACTAAGACATTGGGAAGGCTATGCACTGGGAACTGAAAGAAGACCATCAGAAAATTGTAGATGCTAATATATTTATATTTATTAGTGTTCCATTTGTTGAGTATACTGCCCTAAAGTTTGATTCAATGAGCACCAGAGTAATGTTGCAGGTATTATTTGGATGTACACCTGCTCAGCAAATCAACAGCTCACAAAGAAAGAAGAATTTTCAACTGAAGATCGCCTTCCCAAAACAGCAACATTTAATAACTACACGCAGAGAAATCTATACTCAAGTGATCAGTTAACCACTAAGTTTCAACAAAAATTAATAAAGCCCTCCCCCACACAAAAAAAGTCAGAATCAAGGATATTCAAATACTTGGAAACTGCATTACAAAAATGAGACAAAATACTCAGAGGCTGTGCTGAATGATGCAATTACTAAAGTTACAAATACTCTGGTAAAATAATAAACAAAGAAAGGAAAAGGCCAGCTACAGCAATAATTAGCAGCAAAGTAAGTCATCAAAATAAAGTTTGTGCAAACACAGACATGTGCTCATCTTTGTGGCCCAGCAGAACGAAGCTCTGACTGTGATGGAGATGACTTGAGTTTGATTAGTGGCTCAGGTGTCAGAGGAACCAGGATGAAGGTGAGCAGCTTATGATAGTATGGCACTGGCTGATTTGAATGTGAAGGTGTGAACAACACACTATAGTGCATACTGCATACCAGCTTCTTGGAATTTGTATGTTCATAGGTTCATAGGTTCATACTAGGATATCTGCCCGAGGGCATTTATAAGCCTAGCCCATTGTTTTGTGGCTTACGCCACCCCTTTAGTATGGGGAACTATACCCATTATTTTGCTGTGCCTCTGTCGAGCAGTGACACTGAGGTAATTCCTGGGGTATATCTGCGATCTCCCATCCATTGGTCAAGATTTCTCTTGAACAAGGCCAGCGAGGTGCTCTGCCTCACATGTACCGGGATTTTGTTCCACAGCATAGGGAGTCTTTGGGTGATAAATCTATCTCTCCAGCACGTCCTATTAATAGCCGTGTCGAGGTTTAAGTCTCCCGCCCTTGTGGCTCTGATGGATCTAGATTTTTTGAGGTGAAGCATATTCATCAAATCTGGGTTTGACATGGCCTTGTATGTTAGGCAAAGGTCACCTCTGAGCAAGCGGTAAGCGACTGAATAGAGCTGGAGTTCTTTCAGTCGGGCAGCATAGGACAGATTTTGAGACCCTTTATCCTTTTGGTGAGGAACTTTGTGGCCTCTCCAGCTGCTGCAAGTGTCGGGTCAGATACATTCCGAATGGGGCATTGTACTCAATCATTGGTCTGATGAGTGATGAGTAAAGGGAGACTATGACCTCCCTTGATCTAGATGAGAATCCCTTCATGATAAGGTGGGCAATGTAGAAGGACTTCCTAACTACTTTAGCTACATGGGTGTCGAATGACAGACTACTATCAACCTGGGTCCCCAGGTCCCTGATAACTTCTTCTGTGCTCAGTGGATTGCCACCTATTTGGTAGCTAGGGGTAACCTTGTTTTTCCCGAAGGGTATGACTATGCATTTTTGGCATTTAACTTTAGGCCGTGGCTCTGGCACCAGTTATCCGCTTCTGTGAGACCCTTCTGAAGGATATCTGTGTCAGATGTGTTTTCTACTATGGCCCAGTTTGCAGTCATCTGCAAACTTTGTCAGCCATAACCCTCCTGTGTTTGCTTGTACTGGAAAGGTAGATGCCAAACAAGAGTGGGCCCAGGACTGAGCCCTGTGGGACACCACTTGTGACAGGCTTTGAGTCTGACATGGCGCCAGCAACTCTGACCCTGTGGGTTCTGTCACTCAGCCAGTTTGCAACCCATCTTGTGATGTATGGGTTAACATTTAAGCTGATGAGTTTTTCAATGATACCCGAGTGGGGTATTGTATCGAAGGCCTTAGCCAGATCGAGGTAGGCTGTATGGACTGCCTTTCCCTCATCAATGGCTTTGGTGACTGTTTCAAAAGTCAACCAAGTTTAAAAGGCATGATCTGCCTTTGACAAAGCCAAACTGGGTTGGATCCAAAGTCTGCAAATTCCCTATGTCTTTATTTATGAGGTCCATTATGATCCTCTCCATGGCTTTGCAGATAAGGCTTGTCAAGCTAATGGGCGGTAATTTCCAGGGTCTGTGGAGGCACCGCCTTTGTGAAGTGGGACCACAGTTGCAGTGCGCCACTCCTGGGTATGTATCCAGAGGTAAGACTTTGATTAAACAGCTGTCCTAGCTGTGGGTTTAATTCCTCATTGAGTTCGTGGAGCACACAGCCGGGACACCATCGGGTCCCATGGATGCTGTGTTTTTGCTTTGGAGAGAGCAGTTCTCACTTGGGCTGGAGATGTTTGGGGGCTGCACTCATTTGGTATAGATATCTCTCCTTTTGGGGAGGGGAGAAGTTTGCACTGAACCTGTCAGCCAGTATGTTGGCAATGTCTGTAGGATCAGTAATCTTCACATCATTTTGAACTAGTTCTGAGCATATCTGGGAGTTTCCTCCTAGGTTTCTAACATAGCTAAAGAAGGCCTTATGATTGTCTTTTGAGTCTTTAGCTATTTTTCTCTCGAAATTTGCTTTGGATGATTTTATGAGAGCTCTTAGTTTTTTACTTATAGTGATCAAGGGTGTCTTACCTTTTAAGGATTTTGCTCTATCTTGTAGTAGCTTCCTCCTTTTGTTGTAGAGTTTGTTTATGGCTGGGGTCCACCAGACTGGACGCTTGCCTTTGGTACAAAGAGTCTTTGTTTTGCTTGGGATTGCCTTATCCATGCAGTCCTGCAGGTGCTGGTAGAAGGCGGTTGTAAGTGATTCAGCGGCTTGAGTATTGTTTTCCGCCGGCTCGGGGGCCTGAAAGGAGACCACACTAGTCTTTAGAAGTGTGAAGTCGGCTTTTGAGAAGTTCTTTACTGTGGTCTTTTATTTGAGGTGGGGGTGGGATGAGGACCTCCAGCGAGATTAGTTTGTGATCTGATCTCACCAGTGAGGGGTATACTTCTGGTGTTGAACATTGTGCTCCCATGTTCGTGATGATGAGATCAAGTATGTTATCTCCTCTTGTGGGGATGGTGACTAGTTGTTCCATGGCATTTGAGTTTATGAATTCCAGGAACTTTTGGGCTAGGGTGTTTGGGCTTGAGTAGTGTTCCCAGTCTATAGTAGGGTAATTGAAGTCACCTAGTATGATGGTGTTTGGTGATACATTTATCCCCTCTAGTGTTTTCAGGAAGGCCATGTGAGTTTCCTGAGTTTGTGAGGGTGGCCTGTAACATGCTACAATTTGCAGAGCAGTCTTGCCTATGGTTAATTGCACCTGGATGGTCTCCGATGCATCGTGCGTTGCCACTAGTCTTGAGGTGTGGGTGTCCTTGATGAATATGGATCCCCCCCCTCCTTTCTTGGTATTGTCCGGATTTTGGGGCCGGAACGCATGATATGAGGAAAAACCTGATAGCGCTGGGGTGCTCTCAGGAGCCTTGAACCAGGTTTCTGTCACAGCACAGACATCGATGTTCTCCATACTGAGAAGGGCCTCGAGTGCGTGCATTTTGAGATTTAGACTTCTGGCATTGAGCAGCATTACCCTTAGTTTTTTTCCTTTTTGTGTTCTAGGGTGGTAGGTTTAGAATTTGAGCCTTGCCTAAAAAGGCACTATGGGGGTGGCAAGAGCCTTTGCCATTATCCGAATCCCAGGGTGACAGGTGCAAGCCGTCCCTTGCGAGCAGCGTGGCTTGTCCAGCATGTCATCCCAGGCAGACAGATACTGGATCCCCTTTGAATGACACCAGTGTTTAAGCCAATTGTTAAAGCTGATCATCTTATCTCTGTATTGTGGCATCATTCTTGGTGAAGGTAGGATACTGCTCAAGGTCAGGGTCATACCTGCCTGGGCTACATAATCAGAGAGCTCCTCAATGTCTCTTTTCATGTAGTCCAAGGAGGTACGTCTCAGGTCGCTTACACCAGCGTGGACAATGACTGAGTCATATTTGTACCTGCTGTTGAGAGACCTGAGTGCTTGCGTTATGTGGCGGATTCTAGCGCCCGACAGGCAGCTTACTGTGACCTTCTCCTTACTCAGTCTGGTGAGCGGGACATCAGTGTGTCTGACTATGGAGTCACCAATGACTAGTGTGTCTGGCATTGTGTTTGGCCTTAAGGGCTGTGACTGTTTGACACTCTGACTGTGAGGTCTATGTGTTGCGGGTGTTGTGTTCTGAGGTGGTGGTTGTTTGGGTGTCTGCTTTGGTGGCCTCTGCTGTTTTGGTAGATTTTTGATCAGAGCCTCCGAGTATGTCTTTGTGTGTTTATGTGTATGATTTGAGGTTGTAATGGTACTATGTGAGACTGGGTCTATAGTGTGTGTGGTAACCTTCTCCTCCTGACTGGTCTTGCCAGTCCTATGTTGAGAGAGCTCAGCCTCCAGTTTGGCCGTATAGTTGCATCTCTCGCATGTATTTGTGTTTTGTGGGAGGAGGAAAGGGTTGTCTGTGTACATGAGGCAATTGAAACATTGCCTCAATATTCCCAGGTTCACCAGCTGAGCAGGAGAGGACACTAGCAACTGATCCCTCGACATGCTAGAAGGGTAGACAAAAACTTTAAAAAAGATTCCGGGGACGTGGGTGACCGAGAAATGGGGGGTTGCCTTTTTGGGGTACTATCTATGACAAGAGTGCCGTATCAAGGTAATAAGTACTGTAGGAGCAAGTGCTAGGTTTAATAGATAGAGAATAGTCTACTTGGAGTCAAGTAGAGTTGATCTTTTTAGTTATAGGATACGCTGATTTGATCAGTAGTATAGTTCGAGGAAGGTAGTTTTAAGGGAAAATTTGAAGAGTGGACTTTAGGTAGCCCGAATAGTTTAAACCTGCTTAACCGGCACTGCCCTAGTGTGCAACAGTGGCAGTTCCACGCTAAATCGCTCTAAATCACGCTAACGTGCGTTTAGCGCTTTATACCAGGGGCTGGAAAAGCTAGAAACTGGCCCAAAACGACCAATAAACTACTAGTTACTGGCTGAAACCTCACAAAACTGGACAAAAGGCAGCTCAATGCTTCCCACTCCCACTGGTAAGCAAGGTAGCTTCCCTTCCCCCAAATAAGGCAAGGAAACAGTACACAGGAACTACAACCAAAGCCCAGGAATCAGCAACTCTGAAACTGGACTAAACTAGTAAAGCAGGAAAGCAAGGTAGCTTCCCTTCCCGCAAATAAGGCAAGGAAACAGTACACAGGAACTACAACCAAAGCCCAGGAATCAGCAACTCTGAAACTGGACTAAACTAGTAAAGCAGGAAAACAAGAGATATTTTTTCTTTTTTCTTTTTTCACAAAACAGGCAGAAACAGGTACAGCAAACACTTATAAATGCTATGAATCAGCTACTACAGCTTACACAGAAGAATTTGCTACAAATACAGTCAAATAGTAACAAACAAGGATTCCAAGTGCAATATTAAGTTAAATGCAGTAAAAACAGCTTCAATGTAACAGAAAGGCAGGCGAAATACAGTTGCTAGGTATTCAGATGTGGAAAGCAACAAAAAATATACTTAGTATCAAGAAAAGTCGCTTATTCAGCTCTCTGCAGCCTGGATTACTCTGCTGGCCCACGTGGAGTCTGTGCTGAGTAGGTACAAGCTGAAAGTTTTATACCAGGCGGCTGGAAAAAGCTAGAAACTGGCCCAAAACGACCAATAAACTACTAGTTACTGACTGAAACCTCACAAAACTGGACAAAAGGCAGCTCAATGCTTTCCACTCCCACTGGTAAGCAAGGTAGCTTCCCTTCCCCCAAATAAGGCAAGGAAACAGTACACAGGAACTACAACCAAAGCCCAGGAATCAGCAACTCTGAAACTGGACTAAACTAGTAAAGCAGGAAAAACAAGAGATATTTTTTTCTTTTTTTTTCACAAAACAGGCAGAAACAGGTACAGCAAACACTTATAAATGCTATGAATCAGCTACTACAGCTTACACAGAAGAATTTGCTACAAATACAGTCAAATAGTAACAAACAAGGATTCCAAGTGCAATATTAAGTTAAATGCAGTAAAAACAGCTTCAATGTAACAGAAAGGCAGGCGAAATACAGTTGCTAGGTATTCAGATGTGGAAAGCAACAAAAAATATACTTAGTATCAAGAAAAGTCGCTTATTCAGCTCTCTGCAGCCTGGATTACTCTGCTGGCCCACGTGGAGTCTGTGTATGCAAGGGGAAGGGTTATGATTTAAGGTATAAAAATATTCTCTTGGCAGTAGTGCAACTCTGCCTCAAGATGCTTTAATCTTCTCACTGGCCCACATGTGGTTATGGAAGTCTTGGCGAGGACAGGAGGGTTCGGTAGACCTGGAGGATGAGGAGAGTTTCTGGTAGCCAAAAAAGGGAGGGGGAGACAATGAGGTAACTCTCTGACAAATAGAAAAATAATCCAAAAATTAATACAGAAAAGCACAGGAGCGGCTAGCCTGCTTTCAGAGGCTGAAAAATGCACTGAAATAAGGGTGTAATAAAGGTATTCATAAGCAGGAACTACAAAAAATATATGTTTACTGCATACTTCTGCTCTGCAAATGAGAACATCAAATAGAAAATCATATACTAGTTATCAAACATTAGTTCTTATTTATATTATTTACACCAATGTAAAATTAAAATGGCCCCAGTGACTGTTTAACATTCACTTTGATTTCAGTGCCCAATACTGATGGAAACACTGCTCAGTGCGGATTTGAAAAATGATAGAATTACTGGAGGAAAAGAAAGCAGTGCAACTGCATTTGCACAGGTTTACAAAACATAATGAATGATGTATTAAAGTAAACTGGTCATTACAGAGCATAAAACATGGATAAAGCCAACATGCTGTACTGCTGTTGCAGTAAAACTTCTGATACTCTCCAGTTAATTTTTAAATTGGCATTAGTTTGGAGATGTGGCACAAAATACTAGGAGCAGGTAAGTGATCTGTTAACTAAGACACAGTTACACACAGTTTAGCCTAGTTATGAATGGTAAGCAGGACAATGTAGCAGAAGACTAGTAACAGACCCTGTTTATGCTGATATATTCATTAAGGTAGCTCAGGAAGATTAGAATGTATGGTGTGTCCTTATGCACATGATGCAATGGTCTGCAGCAGGGAGAGCATGAAAAAACATTGGTGGCATGAAATGAAATCTGACCAAACTCCTGGAATAATCAGCATGGACAGGTAAAAGTAAGGTAAAATGGAGCATAACTCATTCAGAGGAATGGGAAAAAACACTTGTACAATGAAAGATACGTGCTATCAGAATGTTCTAATTAAAAAAAAAAATACTGTCACATTTAACCTCATAACAACTAACAAGCTTTGAAAGTACTGTCCCTTAATTACTGAATTTGTAGCTATTGTTGTTGCTTATATATAACGGCTAAAAATGATGAGTCTGTATTATTTCTTCAACAGCTTAGGTTGTCTAATGCTCAATGATTGACACCTAAGCATAAAAGTTTCAAAATCGTGAACGGCCATATAAGCAAATTCTTTCTCGGGAAAGAATTCACTTGGCCGTTATCGGGTATTTGCCATTTCCCCAATGTTGAGCGATCTCGGAGTTGGTATATTTAGTTAGGGGGAGGTGGAGGGAGAAGTCCTCCAATATATTTAGGTTGAAAAGTTAATTTTATTTCCGGACGGCCTAGCGAATTCTTTCCCAAGGAAAGAATTCATGTATATGACCGTTTGCAATTTTGAAACTTCGATGCTTAGGTGTCGATAATTAATCTGTCGAAGAAATAATATAGACCCAAAATGGTTCAACATTTTTTCCATGAAATTTTTAGTAATGTTACAAGCACAATTATGATAAATATTTAGTTTTCTATACTCAAGAACAAAGTATCAGCTTCATATTGAATTTTAACAAAGAAGCATATTAAGGTCATTCTTAAGGTCAATTTCATGCCTCAACTTATAAAATGATTAGTTTTATACACAAACACAGAAAATTATACCAATATTACAAATTAATATTTTGACAACTTTTGTTTATGTTTTCCTGATGAAAAAGTGCCACTGTTTAAAATCTTACCATAACAGTACATGTCCTTCTTTTCACTGTTGCAGTATTCATCACCTCTGGGATCTCCTGCCAAGGATAGCCCAACATCTGGCCAGCATACCAAAGCCTTTATTACCTAGGGAGCATCATATGTCAGATGTATGCTCCCAGCACACGAGTAGGCATAAAGGTAATTCATGTATGCTCCCAACTTAGAACCGAGGTGCCCCAGGAGAAATAGGACCCCCAGTAGAGGGGAGAATATCATCCATAAAAAGGAATGAAGGAAGAAAAGGAGAGGGACCTCTTGGCCAGTACTAAAAATACCATCCATTCAAAAGAAAGAGAAAAGTGGGCAGAACAGAGAGTGAATACTGCAGCAGTGCTAAGGAGAACATCTACTGTTATGGTAAGGTTTTACACAACTAAACAGAAAAAATGTGTAAACATATGTTCTTAAATGTATTAACCATTATCCCTTATAACGTGCTTGTCTGTGCTTACTAATAAAGAAACTGCAAATTCAACATGTCCTGCATTGGATATTTTACTTGATTTACTAAGTTTAAAATATTTGGGAAGTATTTCCATATGTTTACTCCACTGAGAACACCTGGTGGCAAGTTTCTTACAGCATTAAGTTTTGTCTAAATAATACCTGAACTGTCTATGTAAATCCAAAATATCTAGAACATTCTCACTAGCAGAATGCAGAGAAGGGAAAATAGAAAAAAGCTGGATACACTTATTAATGGTCAGCTTATTAACCACCTAGGACATAAAAGAAGGATTCATATGGACAGTCACCCTGTCTCTATGAAAAACCAAAAAAGGAGGGACTGCCATCAAGGCCTCTATCTCAGATACCCTTCTGGCAGAGGTTAAAGCAACCACTAGAACAGTCTTCCAGTTACAATGTTGCAAAGAAGCAGCAGAAGCAGGCTCAAAGGAGCCTGACTCAGCTTTTCAAGGAGAAACCTAAGATACCAAGGAGGAGGAATGGGCTTCCTAAGGGGTCTAATATGAAAGACACCTTTAAGAAGCTGCTTGACCTCAAACTAAGAGGCCAAATGAGGAGTAAGTGACAAACAGGCAGAAATGGCTGACAAGTGGGTTTTCACTGAAGAATATTCCAAGCCAGTATGTAGCAGTTCACACTGGTATGAAAGAACCAAGGGGACCCTCAATGAAAGGGGGTCCTGGTGATGTTTAAGGCACCTAACAGAAAATATCTTCCATTTGGACATAAATTAATTTCTCATACTGGGTTTCCTGGCCTCCTGCAGGACCCTAGGCATATCTTCAGAAAACTGGTGTCAGAAAGTAATCAAAACCCTATCACTCAAAGCATTACCTGAAGAATGGACAGATGAGGGTGAAGGAGAATGCCTTTTTCCTATGTGACAAGATCCATGCGATGAGGTAACTTGTGATGACTACTCCTGATCAGATGAAATAAGAGGGGGAACCAGTGCTGCCTGGTCCAAAAAGGAGTCACCAACCAGATTTTTGTAGAGTCCTTCTCGATTTTGTGAAGGACCCTTGGAAGAAAGGGAAGGGGAGGAAAGGCATACAGGAACATTCCCTTACAAGAAATAGACATGGAATTCACCTTTCAAGTCAAAAGACTTGGGCCTCTGGAACAGAACTGAGGGAATAGCCTGTTCAGAGGGGAGGCGAAAAGATCTACTTGAGGAATACCCCACCAATGAAATATGTCCAGAAACACATCACCAGGAAGCATCCATTTTGTGAGGCTATGTCCTGGACCTGCTGAGATGATCTGCCATAATACTGCACTCTGAAGGTATAACCAATGAATGTGAAGAGTGTTCAGACCAAAGTATGAAAATGGCGTTTGTACTGGCAGCAACAAAGTTCTGATTTGGGAACGCATGTGCATCACCTTTATGCCCTATGCTTGCAAGCGAAGCATATGTCTGATGCATGATGTTCCTTGGGTAACAAAGGCTGGCCAGATGTTGGCTATTCTTGGCAGAAGATTCCAGAGGAGATGAATATTGCAACAGTGATATGGAAGAACATCTGAAAGCTACACTTGACAGACTAGTAAATGTTGCAGCTTCTCAATACCCACTGGTCATTCTGATCTGAATTTCATAGGTTCATAGGTAGGTACTAGGCTATCGGCCCAAGGGCCTACATAAGCCTAGCCAACAAGGTTCCCTGGATTACGCCAGCCAAGAAAGTTATTTTCCTGTGCCACTGTCGAGCAGAGACACAGAAGTGATCTCCGGGGTGTATTTCCTATTTCCCATCCACTCCAAGATTTTTCTTGAAGAGTGCTAATGAAGAACTTTGCTTGACATAGATGGGTAGCCTGTTCCAGAGTATGGGACGTCTCTGGGACAGGAATCTATCCCTGCAGCATGTCCTGTTTATTGGGGTGACAAGGTTTAGGTCCCTAGAGCATGAGCTCGGAGGGATTAGGATTTCTTTAGGTGTAGCATGTCGAACAGCTCTGGGTTTGACATAGCTTTATATGTTAGGCAGAGATCACCTCAGAGTAGGCGATATGCTATGGAGTAAAGCTGGAGTTTTTTGAGGCGGCCAGTGTAGGGCATTTGTTTGAGGCCAGTAATCCTCTTTGTGAGGTACTTGTGTGGCCTTTCCAGCTACTGCAGATGTCTTGTGAGGTACACTCCAAAAGGGGCGTTGTACTCTATAATGTGTCTAATGAGTGTCGAGTAGAGGGGAACAATGACCTCTTTTTTCCTGCATGAGAACCCTTTTATGATGAGGTGTGCCACATAGAAGGACTTCCTGACTACTGTGGCGATGTGACTATCAAAGGAGAGACTACTGTCCACCTGGGTCCCAAGGTCTCTTATCATGCATTCAGTGTTAAGTAGATTGCTGCCTATGTGGTAGTTCATGGGTACAGAGTTTTTACCAAAGGGGATGACACTGCACTTTTTGGTATTGAGTTTGAGGCCATGGCTCTGACACCAGGCATCTGTCTCAGCGAGGCCCTTTTGTAGGATGTCCACATCATTTGGGGACTTGGCTACGGCTCCTAGTTTGCAGTCATCTGCGAACTTCATTAGCCAAAGGCCTTCTGTGTTAGCCTGTACTTCAGAGAAGTAGATACCAAACAGGAGAGGTCCCAGGATGGAACCCTGTAGTACTCCACTTTTCACTGCTTTGAGGTCAGATTTGGAGTCTGCAACTTTTCCAGTGTGGGTTCTGTCAGTGAGCCAGTTGGCAACCCATCTTGTGATGTAGGGATTTATACCTAGTTTAGTGAGTTTAGCTATAATTCCAGAATGGGGGATGGTGTTGAAAGCCTTGGCGAGGTCAAGATAGGCTGTGTGAACCACCTTACCCTCATCTACGGCTTTGGTGACTGTCTCAAAGAAGTCGATCAGGTTCAGGAGGCATAATCTGCCTTTCACAAACCCGAACTTGGTGGGATCCAGAGTTTGGAGGTTACCAATGTCTTTGTTTATGAGTTGCATGATGATACATTCCATGGCCTTGCAGACCAGGCTCGACAGGCTAATAGGTCGATAGTTCCCGGGATCAGTGGTGGCTCCCTCTTTGTGGAGTGGGATAACTGTTGCTGTGCACCATTCAGTGGGCACAAAGCCTGATGCAAAGCTATTATTGAACACGGTGCTTAAATGGGGAGCCAGTTTGTTCTGAAGTTCATGTAAAACGCAGCCTGGGATGTTGTCCGGTCCCATGGATGCTGTGTTTTTGGCTTTAGAGAGTGCAGCTTTTACCTGCGTAGTTGTGATTACAGGGACTCTGCATTCTTCCTGTATAGATATGGGCCCTTTAGGGGGTGGGGGAGCGTACAGTTAGTACTGAACCTATCTGCCAGGATGTTGGCAATATCAGTTGTTTCTGTAATTTTCGTGCCTTTGTGCTGTAACTCAGAGCAGATCTGGGTGCTGCCATCGAGATTCTTGACATAGCTATAGAATGCTTTGTGGTTGTCCTTAGAAATAGTGGTGATTTTGTTTTCGTACCTAGCTTTGGAGGATCTTATAAGGGATCTCAGGTTCTTATTGAGGCAGACCAGGGAGCTCCTCCACTCATGGGATTTTACTCTCTTCTGCAACAGTTTCTTCCTTCTGTTGTACAATTTGTTTATGGCAGGGGACCACCACATTGGCTTGCTTTTCTTGGAGGATAGCATCTTGGTTCTGTTTGGGACAGCATGATCCATGCACTCGTGTAAGTGCTTATAGAGTGCATTTGTGTAGGATTCAGCAGTTGTAACTGTATTGTCCATCTGCATGGGTGTCATGAAGTTCACCAATTCTGTCTTAAGAAGCATGAAGTTGGCTTTGGAGAAATCTTTTACCATGGTTTCCTTAATGGGGGGTGGGGGCGGGATGTGAATATCAAGAGTGATTAGCTTATGGTCGGATCGGACCAACGAGGAGTTGACTTCAGGTGTGGAACACCAGTCACTCATGTTGGTAATGACTAGGTGTAGGATACTGTTGCCCCTGGTGGGGGTGTGGATAAGTTGATCCAAGGCATTGGAGTTTATGAATTCCAGAAAGCATTGAGCTAAGGAGTTGGTACACGAGTAGTTTTCCCAGTTAATGGTGGGGTAGTTGAAGTCCCCCATTATTAGGGTGTTTGGTTGAACCCTAATATTTTCTAGTACATCAAGAAAAGAGGACTGGGAATCCAAAAAAAAAATTTCACCCTGACTGTAAAATGGAACTTCAACCTGACTTCAAAACTTTTTCTGTTCCGTTGTAAATATTAAAAGAAACGGAAGTGGTAATCTGATACCTGTGTTTAAGCCCCCCCCCCCCAAGTGTGGAATCATTGTGTGTGTTTTTTATTACACTGTTCGTTTATTTGGATTTTTCTGATAAGAGTTAGATACATCTCAAAGTTATCTTAAAAAAATGTACAATATATACATTTGGTGAAAACAGAATGGCAAAACATAGCATCAAGGTGACTATGTAAGACTCCTGGTGGTATTTAGCAATAAAGGACCATGCTTCTGTAAGAAACATTATAGAAATTTTCAAAGAATAATATGTCATGACCCTTAGCTACAAAGCAGATACTTGATTCAAACTATAAAGACCAAACACAACTTTCATCTTCATGTAATATACTTCACTGCACAGTAGTCTAAACTGAGAAGGGTATCATGAGTCCAGTGACAAAAATTATGTATTCAGAAAAAATAAACAGTTCTTTATTTATGTAATGACAAATGAGTAATGAAGTATTATCTATCATTACTTTACTGATATACTAATCAGAAGTTCAACACAACACATGTAACAGAAATGGGTATAACACAAAATGTTAGACAGTGTCAATAAGCATCGGTGAAACAATAAGTATGCTGCCAGTATATAAATGACCATATCTTAATTTACCCCTTTATATTTCATTATAAAATTTTCAGACAGCAACTATAGCATATTTTGCTATGACATGCATCCACAGTTCCTATTCTACCCTTTGAATTTCAGTGCAACGCTATGCTAAATTTCAACCAAATATTTTTTCTAAAAAATATGCAGTAATTTCCACCTAATATAATGACTAGTCAATAAAGAAGTATTCTATGCCACTACTGTGCTCAACATACTGAGATGATCTTCAACACAACACCCTGAAACAATGGATAAGTTGATAAAGACATATATATATATATATATATATATATACACATACACACACACACACATATATATATATATATATATATATATATATATATATATACACATATACATACACAGACACACACACATTTATATACATATATATATATATATATATATATATATATATATATATATATATATATATATATAAAACAAGTCATATTTCATTCATTCTTTTAGATTTCACTATGGAACTTTATGTTATTAACCACAGCATAGACAAATAATAAAACAAAGAATCCTGCTTTTTCTATTTTAGGCCTTTAGTGGAGCAAATACTTGATTCGACAACACCAGGTGTTGCAATCTATGGCAATGTAGCCACAGTATGTGGCATAGGTAAACATTTCTAGTAAAGTATATAAGATTTTATTATTTTTTTTTTTTTTATTTCCAATGCAATGACAAGTCGGGAAGTATTATACATCACTTTTGTACTTAACATACCTAACAAACATTCAAAACAACATGCACAATGAAAATGGATTAAAATATTATACATTAAGCTGTGGCAGAGAACAGCTACAAAACGATGTATACAGTGCTTAAATTAAAAGGCCATATCTCAGTCCTTCTTTCAAAGTTCATAATGGAACTTTTTTTGCAGTGTTCACAGTATATTCAGCTAAAAATTCATCTACGATTTATATTCCAACCTTTGCGGTTTCAGTGCAGAAGTAATTTTTATTTGACTACACTTTGTTACTACAATCTATGGGATGTTATACAGGCATGTGAAAAATAAAAACAATATGCATTTTTTTCTGGTAACATATACAAGATTTTTTTTTTTTTTTTTTTTTTTACTTCTAATCTAATGACAACTCAGTTAAGAAATAGTCTAGGCCATTAGTGTAGCTCTGAGAACAAATTTAAAACAACTACCACAATGAAAAAAGTGAACAGTGCTATTTATCAGCCTGTGGCAGAGGTAATACTGAAACAATTAATATGCTGGCTATATACAAAAGGCCATAGTTCAGCTCCTCTTTGATACTGTATTACAAAGCTTACAGGCAAGTAACCAGTGTACATTAAGTTAAAAAAAACAACCATGATTATCATCCAGCTGAATTTATATATCCACAGCTTGAACCATGTTGTCAAGTTTTTTCTCTTATAGTAATGTTCTTCAATCTTTCCAAGTTCAGTTTTGATTTTTTTCCTGCTCTTTGACTTTTTTCTACCCTTTCTTTTAGAAAAAATATACTTTTTGTCTGTAGCATGAAGGTTTTCTGATAGAACAATGTTACCATTAACTCTAAACTGTATGTTACACAACAAAGCAGTGTCGTTTTTAGTATGAATTTTCTTTGCTTTATAGACTTTAATCACCTTCTTTTTCTTCCTTGTCATTTGTTGTGAACTTCTAACTTTCTTTCTTTTTTTATTTTTTTCTTTATGGTCTGATTCCTCACATACTTATATCTAGAATTCCAAAGTTGTCATCTGTATTATCCAAAAAGCACACAATGACTAGTGTGTAGAGCTTCTCCCAAATAAAGGTCCCAAATTCTATTTATCTTCTATGTTGAAGTACTGAAGTCTGAAGAAGTGTCCTTTGGGGCGTGAAAGCTCTTACTTTTTACATTAAACGTTCTGTTTTGCTGTAAAACCTGCTCCAGTTGTGGTGCTCTCTCTCTTTTTTTTGTCATCTGTATTATCTTGTTTAATAGGGTTTGGGTGATCTTTACTGACAATAAACACTTTCTTTCCTAAACATCTTCCATGTGCACTTTGCATATTATTTATGTCACCAGTCCAGTCGTTAATATATGTAACAGTTCTCCAGTCTGTGCCAATTGAACAAGTGCAATCATTATCAGTAAGTCTAGAATTACTAGTAACAATGATAAGCAAATCATCTAACCTTTTGACATGAGGAACACACATCACCAGTGTTATCAAGTGTTACCTTCAAATATACATAGCATTTACAACACTGTACAAGAAACTTGTGCTTTAGCAAATCGTTAATGGCATGCTCATTTAAAGAATCCATTTTCAGCTGCAAACAGACAAAAAATTCTAAAAGAAAAGGATAATCAAAATTAGTTACCACAGAATTCAGAGTCAACGTCTAAGAAAAATCGCACAAACAGTATACAATTAAGTATTAAAGTACAATAAAGTCGTTGCTCTGTAAAAGTCACACAAAAGCTGGATTTCCTTCAAAATGAGGTGTAAATCATAAAACAACACAAGACTGTTTCAGATAAGCTGTATCCTCTCTGCAGTCTGTGTGAATTTATAGCTGACTAGGCCCCTTCAGATGGTTAGAGTTATCCTATCTAAAACCTATCCCTTTGTAACAATAAACAGCGAAAAATAAAGGTAAAACAACAAAATGAAAAACATAGTAAACATTCCTGTCTATAAGCTATTCCTTTCTTCCTAAAACAGTGAAAACAGTGGTAAAAAATAAAATATAAATCAAAATAAATCTTTTCTAACTAAGCAACTGAACAGTGAATCACAAACTAACACAGGACTGTTTCAGATAAGCTCCAGATTTATTGTACTCAGCATACTCAGAAGTTCAATAGAACTCCTATAATGGACTATAAAGCAAACTATCAGATTGTAGCAGCGGATACCTATGAAACAATAGATATGCTGCTTACATACAAAAGTCCATATCCAAATTACCTCGTCAGATTTCATGAAGAAACTTTCAAACAGTACTTATAGCATACTCAGCTACAAAAAGCACTCATAACCACCACCCTACTCTTACAAATTTCAGGGTAATACAATGTTGAATTTGACCACACCACTGCAGTTGGTCCAATCTATGAAATATTACCTTCATGTGAAAATTTTTAATAAATCTGGAAAACAAACATACAAAATATTTACTTTTAATTTAATGACAACTCAGTAAAGCAGTGTTCTTTTCCGTTACTGTACTTATAACACTGAGCAGAAGTTCAACATGGTACCTACAAAAGAAGTGGAGTACTGTGTAAAAAATCAAACTACTGCAAAGAATACCTATGAAACAATGGATATTATTCATTTACATAACATGGTACAACTCAGACCCTTTTCCAGATTTCATTATGAAACTTTCAGGAAATAACTGACAAAAAGATACAAGACTTACAAGGATAGTTATTCTACTTTTAAGGGTTTCAAGGAAACATTATTCTGAATATGACTATACAAATTAACTTGTTCCAGCCTATGGCATGTTATCTATAACGTGCTGAAAGAAAATTAAAAAATAAGATTTTCTACGAAAATATAGAGGATTTTTTTTTCTGACAAAGACAGTATTCTAGGTCATTACTGTACTCGGCATTCTGAGAAGTTCATCTCAGCACCCACAATGGAAGTGAAGCATATTGCCAAATGTTAAATTATGGCATCAAAGACACTACTTACACATAAAAGGCAGTAAACTCAGTTTTCATTTCAAACTTAATTTGGACACTTGAAGGCTGTACCAATAAGGTGGGCAGACAAAAGTTATACATTAGACTGTTACTCCACACTCGGGGAATTTTAGTGCATCTCAATGCTTAATTTGACCCTATCATTTTATTGCAAGAAAGGATAACAGTAGCTAAAGGATGTTACATCTTAAAAAAAATATTTTTTTCTGCAAAGATATACAGGATTTTTACTTATCATCAAATGATGCCTTAGCACTCAAGATATTCTGGAGACTGGTTTCATCTAACCTTATGAACAGAAGTTAAAAAGCCCCAAGATGGAGACTGGGTGTAGTGCCAAGCCATGACAAAAAAAAAAAAAAACCCTGAAATACTGGACTTCTTCACAAGACACCATATGTATTCCCCTATGGAAGTTCACAATAAAAAAAAATTAAGGAAGTCTAACAAGATACTTGGAAACAAAACATGCTCAGGAATGATAGTCTAACCATATGAATTTCACTGTATCTCAATTTATATTTATATGGCAACACACTGTCATTTTCTATATAAAAAAATAGGCATCACCCAAAATGCAGTAACACAATGTTGCCTTGACTGGAAATACATTTTTTTTTTTTTTTTTTTACTTCTGGTGTAATTACACCACGTGGAATAGAGTGTAGTACCATATTGATACCCAAAGGCTTCTAGAGGCTGTATGTCAATTCCCCTAAGACAGTTTACAATAAAATAACTGGGGAGTTTGTAGGGAGATTACCTGTGTAGAAAACATATTCAAGAATGCCATTTAACCCCCAAGGATTTACTGCATGTCATTTCTGATTTACATGACAGCACAATGTCATCTGTTTGTGTACAGAATGCAAAATCACCTTATATGCAACAAGAGAAATGCTGCCTTGGTTGATGAAATAAAAATGGTTATTATACTATCATTACAGCAGAAGTAAATAAAGACAAATCCTGAATACGAACTACATTCTGTCCCCTTGAGCAGACATTATACTTTGCACCTCATAGAAAAGGAGCATAATACAGGTTGTCAGCTTGGCATATTCTGATGTCCAAGCAGACCTATCAGTCAAGACTATCAACACAGGATCATATCTCTGAACAGTTTAACATTTTATAGCCAATTTTTTGAACAACAAATCCAGATTATTTGGTTATATGTTGTTGTTAGTCTGTGCTTTTAGGTACCAGGATAAAAGAACAGCTGCATACTGAGCTTCTGGGTGCTGAGTCTCTGGGTGCCGAGTCTCAATTCCACTTTTTTTTTTTGTGGGTGTTTTATTCTTATGCTAAAAACCAAAACACTTTTATGATTTGCATGTATTAATTACCCTATGAGAAAATGTAAAAATGTGAATGTTCATTATAAACTAAATCTAAAGACATCTGCTTTAGGGACATTATGAAATTATAACAATAAAGTAACATCCTGAAAGTCAAACCATTATTTGTATACTTACTGTACTTGTAAGGGTTCAACTGTAAACGTCATATCTTTGCAAATATACTGTCCCAATGGAAAGTGCCCTTCTAAGAGGATACACCAACTTTGACAGGGAAGAAGTCATCGATATAATGACTATGTTGCTCTGAAACACAAACTGCTCCCTCAAAAAAACATATCAGTAATCATTCAGCATTGATCCACTAGCTGCCTTTAGTTTCATAGACAGACTGTGCCCCCAACAGATACTTCTAGTGATCCATTGCAATGTATGATTACCAGAATAAATGTCAATGTATTTTAGCTGGCTTCTGTAGGCTCCATACCAGAACCCTGATCTCTGTAATAAATAAATAAATAAATACATGCATACGCAAAAACGTGGCTGACTGCTACTGTGGGCAGTGAATACTGTTACCACTGCCCACAGCTGTATGAGATTTTAGGCATGTTATTTTATATATAAAAAAAAAATCAATAAGTACGTAACACTTGTCAAATGACTAGAGGATCAATAAGTATGTAACACTTGTCAAATGACTAGAGGATCAATAAGTACGTAACACTTGTCAAATGACTAGAGGTTGCCAGGAAAGCACTAAGATGAGTTGCTAAGAGTAACCGATTTCAGGTGTTTAAAGATCATCATAATTTGACATGGGTTAGCTAACATGTCCTGTTATCCTGTTACTATGCTGGAGAGATGAATGTGAAAAGCCATGGTAATGAATATCACATCTTTTTACTTTGTTTCCATTTCCCGTTATTTTTAATGGGAAGCTGCAAAGTAATGATCTGGGTAGCTCGATAAACTTCCAACACCTACAATTAAGCCCTTATAATATAAATTTCAGCTCTCATAAGTGCGCATCTCCTTTTGCCAAAGCTTTGAGGTATTTGCATGCTTATATCATTACACCATACCTTTTGACAAGCATAAACATTAACTATTACTGCATCTTCAATGATTTAGATGCATAGAGTTTACAATGTTTGTTTTTCTATTCATGTCTTTCACAATAAGGAACAGCTCAAAGTAAGTTTTAAACCAACACATAAGGGTATGCATGAAACTGTTTGCTAGGTTGAGCCAACAGATACTCATAGTATATGTATCTATATTTATCTAGTTAAACAACTACACTTCTTCCAAAAGAAGAATACCAGGGCCAGAAATGTAGTTAGCAAGGAGTGCTTCAAAACCCTTAGAATTTCTGACATTAATAATATACCAGGTGATTTATTCTTTCTTAAAAAATATAACTGACAAGTCACTGCATTCCTGCTTGCAAACTATAGTATTCCCGAATATCTTCCATTTTCACTAGTAATACATCTCTCCCCAAGTATTCCATGAAACTCTTTTCCCTTCTTTAATAACTTCTTCCTTTTCTTGTCTCCAATAAAATGGCATATTATAATCACCTGCACATCCTTTTATTTTTAATTTGTTACTTTGTAGTTGTTTACATGATAAACAAGCTACAGTGTTATGTTTCCAACTTTTTTGGAAAGAACCAGTTACTTAATCCCAGTGACAGCACTACATTTCTTTTCCTCCCATCAGTTAGATGCCCCATTTCTGCTTCCATACACTCCTCCCATTTCAAGTCTGCATATATCGGTGCTAGGCTATCTGCCCGAAGGCATTTATAAACCTAACCAGAATGTGTTGGCTTTTGCCACCCCCCTAAGATTAGTTCCCTGTGCCTCTGTCCAGCAGAGCCATTGAAGTGATCCCTGGGGTAAACTTTCTGTTTCCCATCCACTCGTCAAGGTTTTTCTTGAAGAGGATTAGCGAGGAGCTCTGCCTAATGTAGATTGGAATCTTGTTCCAGAGCATGGGAAGTCTCTGGGACAGGAATCTATCCCTCCAGCACGTCTTATTTATTGTTGTGGTGAGGTTTAGATCCCTGGAGCATGTGGCTTGAGGTGATATGGTTTTCTTTAGGTGGAGCATGTCCATCAATTCTGGATTGGACATGGCCTTGTATGTTAGGCAGAGATCACCTCTGAGTAGGCGGTATGCAACCAAGTACAGCTGGAGTTTCTTCAGTCGAGCTGCATAGGGCATCTGCTTGAGGCCAGTGATACTCTTGGTGAGGTACTTCTGTGGTCTTTCCAGCTGTTGCAGGTGTCTTGTAAGGTACATCCCAAATGGGGGCATTGTACTCTATGATGGGTCTGATGAGTGATGCATAGAGGGACCCAATGACCTCTTTCAATCTGGATGCAAACTCTTTTGTGAGTAGGTGGGCCACATAGAAGGATTTTCTAACCACTTTGGTAATGTGATTATCAAACGAGAGGTTACTATCTACTTGGGTCCCCAGATCCCTTATGATGTCTTCTGTATTTAGCGGGCTACTACCTATGTGGTAGTTTGTGGGTACTTTGTTTTTTCCAAAGGGGATGACTATGCACTTTTTGGCATTTAGCTTGAGGCCATGGTTTTACTCCAGGTATCTGTCTCAGTGAGACCCTTTTGGAGGATGTCTGTCTCAGCCGGAGAGTCAATTATAGCCCCTAGTTTGCAGTCATCTGCGAACTTGGTCAGCCATAGTTCTCCTGTGCTTGCCTGTACCTCTGAGAAGTATATGCCGAACAGGAGGGGTCCAAGGACTGAGCCCTGGGGAACGCCACCTGTAACCGGTTTAGAGTCAGACTTAGCTCCCACAACTCTTACCATGTGGGTTCTGTCCGTAAGCCAGTTGTCAACCCATCTCATGAAGTAGGGGTTTATGTTCAGGCTGGTGAGCTTGTCTATAATACCTGAATGGGGAATGGTGTCGAAGGCCTTTGCAAGGTCTAGGTAGGCTATGTGGATGACCTTTCCCTCATCTACAGCCTTGGTAACTGTCTCAAAGAAGTCCACCAGGTTTAGGAGGCATGATCTGCCCTTAACAAAGCCAAACTGGGTAGGGTCCAGTGTTTAGAGGTTTCCAATGTCTCTGTTAATGAGATCCATGATGATGTGCTCCATAGCTTTGCAGACCAAGCTAGTCAGGCTTATAGGGCGATAGTTCCCGGGGTTTGTTGTGGCTCCACCTTTGTGGAGTGGAATAACGGTTGCTGTGCACCACTCTGTGGGCACGTAGCCTGTGGAGAGGCTGAATTTAAACAGTGTGTTTAGGGTGAGGGGTTAGTTCATTTTTGAGCTCGTGTAGGATGCAGCCTGGCACACCGTCCGGTCCCATTGATGCTGTGTTTTTGGCTTTGGAGAGGGCTTGTTTTAACCCGAGTGTCTGTGATTTCAGGGGCACTACATTCTTTTGGTATAGTTATGGGCCCTTTCGGGGGTGAGAGGGGGGGTGAAGTTTGCACTGAACCTGTCTGCCAGGATGTTGGCTATATCAGTCGGTTCACTGTGTATTTTGTGCCATTCTGCACTAACTCCGAGCAGATCTGAGAATCGCCACTTAGAATCTTGACATAGCTAAAGAATGCCTTGTGGATGTCTTGCAGTCTAGGGCAATTTTTCTTTCAAAGCTAGCCTTGGATGATTTTATGAGAGAACATAGTTTCTTGCGGATACTGATCAGGGATGTCTTCCCTTCTTGGGATTTTACTCTTTTCTGCACTAGTTTCCTCCTTCTATTGTATGGCAGGGGTCCAACAGACTGGTTTCCTTTTCTTGGAGGAATGAGTCTTGGTTTTGTTTGGGATAGCACGATCCATGCATTCTTGTAGGAGCCCATAGAGTGCATTCTTAAATGATTTTGCAGCTTGGGCAGCATTATCCTTTAGCAAGGGGCTTTGAAACTTCCCACCTCAGTCTTAAGTAATGTGAAGTTTGCTTTTGAAAAGTTTTTCATGGTGGTTTCTTTGACCGGGGGTGGTGGTGGAATGTGGATATCCAGAGTGATTAGTGTATGGTCAGATCTAACCAGTGAGGGGTTGACCTCCAGTGTGGAACACTGGTCGCCCATGTTGGTGATGACCAGGTCCAATATTTTGTCACCTCTGGTGGGGGTGTTGACCAGTTGATCCAGGGCATTTGAGTTTATAAATTCTAGGAAATGTTGGGCAAGGGAGTTTGTACTTGAGTAGTTCTCCCAGTTAATGTTTGGGTAATTTAAATCACCCAATATCAGGGTGTTTGGTAGGACTTTTATGTTTCCCAGTGTTTCCAGGAATGCGGAGTGGGGGTCCTTGGACATGGTGGGTGATCTGTAGCAAGCTATAATTTGAATAGCATTTTTGCCCACTGTTAATTGCACGTGGATGATCTCTGAAGCATCGTGCTGTGCCACTAACCTGGAGGTGTGGGTATCCTTGATGAATATGGATACTCCCCCGCCTTTTGTATTTCAGTCCAGGTTTTGTGGCCGAAATGTATGGTATAAGTTGTAGCCTGGTAGTGCTGGGGTGGTCTCTGGAGCCTTAAACCAGGTTTCTGTTACTGCACATATATCGATTTTCTACATACTAAGGAGTGCCCCAAGTGTGTGCATTTTGAGATTTAGACTTCTGGCATTGAGTATCATTACCTCAGTTTTTTGTTACTTGTGCTATTTACGGTGGTGGGTTTGTCTTTTGAGCCGTGCCTAAAAAAGGCACTATGGGGGTGGCAAGAGCCTTGGCCAGTATTCGAAAGCCTAATGGTGACAGATGCAAGCCATCTCAAGCGAAGCAGTGTAGCTTGTCGAGCATGTCATCCCAGGCTGACAGACACTGGATCCCCTCTGAATGACACCAGAAGCTTAGCCAGTTGATGAAATTGCTAATTTGTTCTCTACACCATGGTATCATTCTTGGTGAGGGCAGGATGCTACTCAGGGTCAGGGTCAGGGTCATACCAGCCTGGGCTATGTGATCAGAGAGCTCCTCCAAGCCTCTTTTCATGTAGTCCAGGGAGGTACGGCTCAGGTCATTCACACCAACATGGACAATGACAGAGTCATATTTGTACTTGTTCTGGAGTGACCTGAGTGCTTGTGTTATGTGGTGGATCCTGGCACCCACCAGGCAGCTAACAGTAACCTTCTCCTTGTTCAGCCTAGTGAGTGGGACGTCAGTGTGCCTGACTATAGAGTCACCTATTACTAGTGTGTTGGGTATGTTATTTTGCCTTAAGGGCTGTGATTGTGTGGCACACTGGTTTTGTAAAGTATGTGTTTCATGGTTTGTGTTGGGAGGGGTGGAGGTTGCTTGGATGTCTGCTTTGGAACTCTCTGTTGTTTCTGCAGATTTTTATTTAGAGCCTCTGAGTATGTTTTTGTGTATTTATGTGTGTTTTTTGCCGGTGCTGGTTTCATAGGTCTATGTGAGACTGGTGGTGTGATGCAAGTAATTCCCTTCTCCTCTTGACTGGGGTCCAGTCTTGGGTTGAGAGAGCTTAGCCTCCAGTTTGCTGTATAATTGCATCTCTCACATGCATTAGTGTTTGGTGGAAGGAGGAGAGGGTTGTCTTTGTACATGAGACAATTGTAACATTGCCTCAAAATGCCCAGATTCACCAGTCAGACATGAGAGTACACCTGAAACTGCCCTTTGGACATGCCTGGATAAGTACAGTGAACTGTTTTACTGACTGGCTAGTAAGGTCAAATAGAGAGCCTTGTCCTTCTCTACAGTGTAGGGAGGTCTAGTGCTAAGGTTTATTAGTGCTTGCTATGAGTTGTGAGCAAGTGTAGGTATGAGAAGTGAATGGTTTGAGTGCTTAAGTTGAAAGTTTGTTGAGCTCCAAGGGAGAAATTGAAGAGTAGACTTTGGGGAGCCGGGAATAGTTATACCCTAGCTAACTGGCGCTGTCTGGCGTGCAAATGTGGGTTTTATAGCAGGGAAATGAAAGAGATAGAAATTATCCCAAAATGGCCAATAAACTACTAATTTCTGGGCTGAAACCACTCCTGCAGGGACAGATAGGCTGCTCGAAGCTCCCTCTCTCACAGTGAACTGGGAAACTTCCTTCTATCCAAGTAAGGTATGGGCAAACACAGCCCTGAATTCAACACTAACCTGAAAACTGCACTATACTAGCTTAGAAAGTTAGGAAAACAAGTACATATATTTTTTCTGTTTTTTTTTTTCAGAAAATAAAGCAGATACAATAAAAAAAATACTTTAAATGCACAGAAATGGCTATCACCAAGGGCGCCCGCAGGCAGGTGCAAGGGGGTGCACTTGCACCCCCCTGGAATCCGCTGAGTTAATCTTTTGATTTAAAAAAAAAAAGTTTTTTTTTTTTTTTTTTTTAAGGCATTCTTCTTTAAGAAGCCCAGTCGCAGGTGTGCTGACATCATCGCGCGAAGTTTGCGAGCGGGAACTAAAATGAACAGTTGTGAGTGACATCATTGCGCGGGAGCTGAAACGGGCAGTTTTGGACCTTACTGAAGATGGGATGGGACTCGTGCAAGCGAGCGGGAACGGACGGAAGATGGGACGCTTCAGTGGAGCTGAAACAGGCAGCTTTAGTAAGGTAGGTGTGTGTGTGTGTACGGAAAATGGGACACTTTAGTGGAGCTGAAACAGGCAGCTTTAGTAAGGTAGGTGTGTGTGTGTGTGTGTGTGTGTGTGTGTATATAAAATGCCCTAGGTTCACAGCCCATTTCACAATTTGTACACAAGTGTTCAGGATAGTGCATATAGCCCATTTCACAATTTTTACACAAGTGCTCAGGACAGTAGTTGTAGGACAACGCTTAGCCCATTCCACAATTTACTCCACAGGATTATTAATGGCCTGAAACCATTTGGTTCAGCAGATGTTACTTCTTTGTGCAGTGCTGTAAGGTCTGCTTCCTTCATATGTGCTGAAATGCAGCTTTCCTTGTACTATTTTATTAGCAGTTTAAGGGGAATAGCCAAAAAGAAAGAAGCAAATGAAATGAAATTAGACAGTATAGAATCAGCACCAGGTGATCTGGCATTTTTAGTTTGAAATAAATTTCTGATGCAGCTAAAAGATATCTCAGAAACTTGAAATTATGATAGTTCATTTAGGTTGTATGGTAGCGGCAGCTATGGTGGGAGAGTTAAAATTTGGTACAGATTTTTTAAACTAGCTTAGTTGGTTTAGTCATTATATTGTTTTTGACACAGACAAGGTACCATTTAGGCATATTTTCATAAAACTAGAGACACTTTCAGTCCTTTTGTGCAATATGTCTTGTTTAGGCATTATGTTTCTTGGGTCTCTAAAGAAGTGCAGTGTGGATCTTCAAATGTATGGTTGTGACGTCTGATAAGTGTTGACACCCATGCAAGACCTTGTGAGGCTGACATCTGTGCAACTCACTGTGGGCTGTAGAACAGTGGCTGCTGTTTTTTTTACCATTGCTACATTTATCTGCAAAAGCTCATTGACAGCTTTTGGTAGAACATTGTACTCATCGACATAAACATGATATAGTGATATTGTGTCTATAGAACTGCTACACTGAGACAGACTCATGTTGTGCCATATAGATTTCTTGCTTTAATGACCTTTCATAAATCTTGTGGAGAAAGTTCACTCTGCTGTCAACTGCCTGTGGTGCCATTCCTATCCATGCCTTAGTCAACACACTCCCTCAGAATCGGTGCCTGCTGTGTTACTCCATCAGCAGTAGTAATGTCTACTCGCACAGCAGCTACAGCTCCATATGTTGGGCATACAATGGGGATACTACAAGCTATCTAGCAGTGGGTACCAAAGCTGCAAAAGGCAAATCCCCACACACATAGGCATATTCTGTAGATGTGTCTAAAGGAGTAAAATTTGGACTCGGCTCATATGTTTCAAACCCAACTTCTCCTATATGGTCATTTACTCCAGTCACACCTATAACTTCTGCTGAGGAGACAATGTCCACATGGTGTGCTGTGTGTTGGCCCAATTGTGACAATGTTCTAATTTCACTAGGCACCTGCATCTGACCACCAACACCATCTTATGTTTTCACTGCTAACCAAAGTCTTGTGCTGGAGCAGGGTGCAAATCTACAGATGTAGCCACAGACTCAGTGATTAAAGCAGCAGCAGTGAGAGAATAAGGCTTGAACCCTGTACCTTGGGCCCAAGTGGCAAGAGCCTGAATTCCCTACCCACCACCATTTGTAAAAATGTTGCAGGCTTTTCCCTCATACTTTTTCTGTTCCTCATAAAATCTGTGGTTTCTGTCCTTGTTGCCTGACAGCTACATGTTCTCTCGTTTGATTCTTGGCTGTCTGGAGTGTTTCTCCCTGGGTCTCTGCTAAAAATTAGCTTATTTTCCAAGTCAGACTTTCCTGGTTAACAAATGTTAAAAAAAAAAATGGGCACTCATTTCAATATCAGACTTCATATTCTTCAGAGAGTGCATGGTAACAAAAGCTTTTATTCTAGCAATTTTTTAAGTGTACAAGATGGATATTTGAAATGTATCCCTGTCTTTGGGACTATATCCCCCCCCCCCATTATTGGCTTCATTCAGGTTTTGTGCTAAGGTTGAGAGCTATGGCAAGAACTGAATTCACTGAATATGTTTGGGGGCTGTATTCACCCAGTATTGGCTTTGTTCAGGTATTTATTGGCTTCATCCAAATTTTGTGCTAAGGTTGAGAGCTACGGTAAGAACTGAAGTCACTGAATATGTTTGGGGCTATATTCCCCATTACTGGCTTTGTCCGGTGTTCTTTGCTAAGAGGTTGAGAGCTATGGTGAGAACTGAATTCACTGAATGTTTGGGGCTGTATTCACCCATTATTGGCTTTGTTCAGGTATTTTGTGCTAAGAGGTTGACAGCTGTGCTATGGTGAGAACTGAATTCACTAAATGGTAGCCATTTAAGTTTCAGTCTTCCTCTTTCACAAAACAGCTGAGTTGGTGTAGTGGTATGTTGCTCTGACTGTTTTGCACAGGGTCCCCTGGGTTCAAGACGTGGCAATGAAATGTATGGTGGTAACGCAGCATTTTATTCTAGCAACTTTCCAACATTATACAAGCAATGTTTAAAATGTGTCCCTGGTTTTTGCCCTTTTCTCCCCCCCCCAATAAATTTTGGCTTTTTCCAGATTTCTTGTGCTGCAAAGTTCAGAGATACAGCTGAGTGTCGAGTAGATTTTACAAGCTGAGAGCTGCAGGGAAGCAAAAGTTTAGTGCTGCTTATGTTTAGTCTGCTTGCATTGTTAATAGCACAACAGATAGTGTCCTTGCTTTTGATGCTGAAGGCTGTGGGTTCTACTCCCACAGTAGGTAGATGCATTGCTGATACTGTACTGTGTTGTAAAGGGGGTGGATACTGCAGTCCTTTTGGTAAAGATACCTAGTAACAGGTGCATTGCTGATACTGTACTGTGTTGTAAAGGGGGTGGATGCTGCAGTCCTTTTGGTAAAGATACCTAGTAACTATGAACCTGCTTGCTATCCATTCCCTATTGCAGTATTACTAGCTTATCACTTTTTTATTGCATGCAACAAAGGCAATTTATTCTTCAAGGGTAACAGGCACTTTATTTGTAGATTAAATAATGACATATAAAGCAGCAACCTCTTTATTAGTTACAAATTTCTTTAATGTGGATTTTACTACTTCAGAGATTGTGCATATATTTTACTACTTCAGAGATTGTGCATATTTTTTACTGATACTGGTGGACTATAGAAGGTTAAGTAGACTTTTTTATGATGGAAATGTTCTGAATTGGGCAGTTTTGTCAGTAGTGTATGCCTTTTGTTTCATTGTTTACTGGAATAATGTTCAAAACAATAATTTTAAAATGCCGTCTAACAACTGTACTGTATTGTACAAGGAATATAATGTAATACAGTCAGGAAGGTGTATCAAAGAGCATGTGTATGTTATGTTCGAGGGGCCTATGATTTTGAAGACAGCCCAGAGTTAATATTTATCTGCCACTGGCAAAATGTATTTTCTTTGAATGTGGGTTTCAATGCATGTGAGTTTCAAGGGCAGAGAAGTTTTAATGTTAGTCTATTTTCATTGTAAGACTGCATTGCTTTGTTTAACAGATATGTATTAGGGTTTGTGCTGTAAAATGCAAAATAAAACTTTCAAATGAAATCCTAAATCATCGCAGAAGTAAAGCATTATGCACATTACAGTGTTTATGGTAAATAGGACAAAATAACCAAGGAATGGGACATTGGAATGGCTGCAGGGGGAGGCTCCATTCGACCATGATTTTGTGAGGGGGGTAGCGAACTCAGACAGCCCCGATTTGTGGTTTTCTAGCAAATCATTTAGGAATGAAGTCACTAAATGACACAGTTTCAGATGTCATAACCTTCAGAAAAATGCATGCTAATGTAAGACTCTTAAGTTTATACAAGAGCAATTTTTAGTAGTGTTTGTATGTTCCCCCAATATATTTGGCCTTGTCCAGATTTCCTGCATTAAGAGGTTGAGAGGTACGTGCAAATCACTGTAGATTAGGAATATCCAAACCTCTCAACTGTCCCCAATTTTGGCTCAAAATGTTGCTCTCCCCTAATAATCCCTCCTCCAAAATGGCAATTTTGGAAGAAAATGTGGAGGGTTTACAATTGTATATAACTAATGATCAGAGTTATAGATTACTTTTATTTCAGAAATGCATGTAGATGCTCTTATTTTGTTAGCTGCTCAAGTTAACAATGTTAATACTAAAAAGGTGTCCCTTTTTGACAGGTATTTTTGCATCACATTTTGGTCCGTTTTTCATAAACTTGTGGTTTTCTGGCAAATTAGTGGCAAGTCATTAAAGATTGAAGTTAGAAAATAATGGCAGACATTTGAGTTTCAGATTTTATACCCTTCAGAAAATGCAAGATCTACTACTGTTCTATTATCTAAGTTAATAAGAGCAATATTTAAAAATTGGCCTTATTTTTGGGCCTGTGTTCCACTTCTAGTTCTATGTATGGCTTTGTCCAGATTTCTTGCTCTGAAGTTGAGAGGTATGAGTGTTACAGCCATCGCTGTCAGCCAGAGACATTTCAAATTATGACATACTTATTGCACCCCACCCTCCATTGTAGTGGCTCTGGATGTGTCCAAGGAAGGCAAGGAGCAGTTATGCAGTGTAAGTGTGCAGAGCATCCCCCCATCCAAGGTAGATCACAAATACGACCATGGCTTTTCATCTCCTTGATTTTGCAGAATGTTCTGGTTTTCTATCAGATTTTTATACTGTTGATTTATGCTTCTTATTATTCAGGAACTGTATGCTGTCACAGTGCCCTGTTGCTCTGTTTAAGTTTAAGTAGCCATGGTTTAATGAACATCAGGTAAGCTTGTCAGAGATTGTAAGATGCAAGTAAGCTTTAGTAAGCATATTGTTAAAGAATTACCAGCATTGAAAGCCTTTTCGTTGTTGCCATGCAGAGAATATTTATATAACTAGATAATGTATAAGCCTTGGGTATTAAATGCATATGACAGTATTTGTAATAAAAGGACAGGATTACAGTATTTTCAGAAGCTCACTACATTTTATTGGAGACCAGTGTCTTATAGCAGTGTCTGTGTGTTAGTACACTTAGTTGGGTGGCTTTAATGGTATATGGTAAATAAGCATTGCTACCTTACTTAAAAGCCAAGCCATGCAACAACTAGGTAAGCTCCACACTGAAGTCAAAACACAATAGCTCTGGTGGGTAAATGTACTCTGTAGTAATCAAAAAAGGCAAATGTTTGAAATAACTACAGCTTATGTGCAAACACAATAGGTAGTGATGAAACAATGCTCTGCTAAAAATGCTTTAATGCTCCACATTGCTGAGCTGCAGATCAGTTATCACTGGCTACCAGGAGTTCACCCACTTCAGATCAAGCACGGTGCTGTTCAGTGCAACCTTCCCAGAACTAATTCAAGTCTGACCAGAATTATTTTGTGTGTGTGTGAGGGAGGTAGCATACCCCTCAGCTGTCCAGGTTTTTGCAGAATGTCCAGATTGTTGCCCCATATTCCTCCTAAAAAGGATTGAAGTTGCTAAATAATGAGACATTTCAGTTTTAGATGTCATATCGTTTAGAAAAATGCATACTAACACAAATCCTGTTACTCTTGCAATTTTCTAAGTTTGAGAGCCATATTTATAATCTGTCCCGATTTATTTTAGGCTTTGTCCAGATTTCTTGCACTAAGGTTGAGGCCTTGAGGGGTATGGTATGTTTGTGAGGGAGAGAGAAAGTGAAATGCCCAAGTTAGAGTCAGCAGGTGGAATTTATTTTCAAGTGCATTTTCAAGGAACTGAGTTTTAAGGGAAGCTAAGTTTACTGCTGCTCATGCAAAGTCTATTTACAATGTGTAACTGTTTTGTTTAGCAAGTGGTATCTCTATTGTGGTATAAAGTTTTAAAGCTATGTTAGTAGCACCACAAGTAGGTTAGTAGCACCACAAGTAGAATACTTGCACCTTAATGTAGAGGCTTGAGGTTCTATTCCTACAGCATGTATATTTGTATGCTGCAGTCCTGAGGATGTCCTCCTTTGGATGAGATGCCTAATAACTATGAACCTGTTTATCAGCTTGCCATCCATTTTCTATTGCAATATACCAGCTTACCATTTTTTTAATTTAACATAGGCAATGTATTCTTTGACGGCAGCAGGCACTGAATTTGTAGATGAAACACTGAAATATACAGTTGTTTTCTAGCAACAACATCTTCATTAGTTTCATATATCTTTAATGTGGAATTATTCAGATTACTTTTACTTCAGCAGAGACACTCAAACAAGTGTTGCTGAAGGGATATAATTCAATTATATATTATAATTAATACAATCAGGTAAATCAAAATTTTTGCATTGCCCTAACAGTGTGCAAGGAGCCTATTGCTTGAAAACAGTTCAAAGGTAAATAACCTGCCACTGGCCAGATGCATTTTCTTTGAATGTGGGTTTCAACACTGTTTCATTGAATGCGAGTTTCAAAAGAAGAGAAGCTTTATTGCCAAGTCTGTTTTCATTGTAAGACTATTGCTTTGTTTAGGTTTAGTAAATGTCTCAGTGTTTGGGCTATAATGTTTGAAATAAAAGTTGTAAATTAAATCCAACTGCCTGTAATCACTGTAGAACTAAAGCATAAAACAGTATGCACACAGATTTGAACAGTGTCTACGGCAAATGGGGAGAAATAGCCAAGTAATGGGACACTGGAATGGCTGTGTGGGCGGGGCTTGGGGTGGGTGGATGTGGGCGGGGCTGTTGGCAGGGGGCGGGGAGAGCTATGTGAGTGGGGCTCTGGGTTTGCACCCCCCTGCAAAAAATCCTGCGGGCTCCCTTGCCTATCACACTTGAGTGTGTAGCCTACAACAGTTAAACAGGTAATTTAAACACAAAAACGACTTTGTTAAAGTGCAGGCAGTAAAATATGTACAATATGTAGCTGAAACAAGCTTTTTACATCACAGAAACTCTAGAAAATCTGCATTTTAGGCGGAATTAGCTAAAGGCAGCAAGAAAATGCAGAAAAATTATACTTAAGCACTCCAAAGTCTCTCTTTTGTCTCTCTGCTGCTGTAGAACTCTGCAGGGCACCAGGCAGGAGCTTGCCGAGCTGTATACTAGCACAAAAACCTTGCAAATGCGGGTTTTATAGCAGGGAAATGAAAGAGAAATTAGCCCAAAATGGCCAATAAACTACTAATTTCTGGGCTGAAACCACTCCTCCAGGGACAGATAGGCTGCTCATTGCATATGTATTGGTGAAACATGCTTACATTCACCCTGATGAAATGACTCCAACATACACACTTGAATTATACTGGTTTAATTTCAACTGCCTACTAGAAAATTTAGACAAGTCCCAAGGTGAATACAAACTGCTCACAAACTTAATAAAAGCATCATTATGAAAGATATGATGAGTTGTTCGTCATAACAAGACAGAGAGAATGTGGGGAAAAACAGAAAGACACACCTGAATGATATTCCACTGCTTCCCCACCTAATGCAATCACAAAACTTTTACTGTGCATTTCATTTACTTGCACCCGTGATGACACTTAAAAACACTGCATACATTCTGTCATACTAAAGCTTTATAATTTTAATTGTTAAAAGTTTAAATTTAATATTGCAGTGCAAGTCCATGAAAATGGGCTGTCAGAAACTAAGAACAAAAAAAAAATGTAAAAGTATAAGGTCCAGCTCCCACTGCAACCACAGGAGTAGCACACAGCGAGGAATCAAACCTGACAGTCTGACCTTAATGAATGTGGTCGCTGGAATAATTAACTACTAAAACACTGGAACACATGCAGCACAAAGTCAGAGCAGAAAGGTCACATGTGACAAATCAGTCAGAGGTTTCTGTCTTGGGAATGTCACAGAGGGGCTATAAATATGGCTTACCTGACTTCAGATAGGTTTGCTGACAGAAAAGTGCACAAAATGTTAATAAATAAGGTCACCTGAGAATACAGCATACTATAGAACTGACTGAAAAATGAAGCAGTGGCGGGATGAAAAGGATACAGTAAAAAAACAGATAAGACAGTATGTGGTGGGGGGGGGGGGGTTACTACTGAAATCAATGTCACAGATATGCCAAAGTAACAAATTCTGCAATAAGCTACAAATTGTAAAGATTTAAATTATAAAGAAGGAAAAACACAAATGCTCTAATCTGCTTGCTTCAGTGCTTGCGATACAGTACACTTGAGGGATTTTAATTACTGGATCTAATTTTTTTCTGAATATTTCAAGCATTAAAAATGTTAAAAAGAACTTACCCATCTAAGGGGAGGTAGTAAAGAAACAAAATATTTAGTAACTAGGCAAACAAATGTCAGAATATCAAACAAGTACTTGTCACTGTCAAAGGCCGACTCACTGGGTAGAAGGAAAAGATTAATGCCATGTGATCAACAAAAGATGTACGATGCAGTGAAATAAAGACATCAAAAGCAGATTCAGCTGTGAAGTGAGAAAAGCCCTGACTACATTCCAGGCAGCTGAGTTTGATCAGTTGCTCAGGCACCTGATGGAGCCAAATGCAGAGGACAAGTGTGACCAGCTACTGCCAACTCGCCCATCCTGTGGGAAGGATGGAAGCCAGCTCTGATTCACCACTTCATTGACTTCTAGTGTATCATTAGGTATTGCACCTGCAGAACTCAAGCCTATAAGCATGTGCTGCCAATGTGCATATGCTCATAGCTGAATGAGCATGGAGAAAGAAGCATGCTCTCTGCAGCAAGCAAAACACAGCGGCACTAAAAGAACTGCTGCAAGGAAACCAGCTGGCTCTGTTAGAGGAGTGGTAGGCCACTCTGCAGGACCAGCAAGGTAGCCCACTCCCTAACACCAGACTCTCACCACTGGGAAACAGATTGACTGGGATAAACAGTCAAAAATTAATGGGCATGTAGGACTCCTGTCTAGCCCAAGGCCACTCAGTTTTCACCCCACAGAAAGAAAGGATTGATTGAGTGCAGGTAAAAAAGCCACTGGGCCAGTCCTGTGGAGGGAGAGAAGAAAAAGACAGCCATTTACCCAGCACAGGAGAAAGATGTCCAATTTGAAGGAGGAATAGCAAGATAAAAAATATTAGCATTTGAAAAATGAAGATGTGTTTCATGCCATGAAGTGCTATGAATGAGCAGATACCGTGGTGAGGTGAATTCAGTAATGAAACCTGCACTTTCTAAACACTAGTTTATAAACGTGGTGATAAAGTCGCAGTTTAAACAGTCCACATCTTTGATTTCTAATTGTCCCCTCTCAAACTTAATCAGAAATCTTTGTGTCTCCAATGGAATGTGATTTTGCATAACAAATACAAAGGCTTTCAAGTAAGATTAAAATCTGGCAAATAATTTTGGAAGTTTGCAATACTTTTGCCCTAAATCTTTGACAGCTGTTTTATGAAGTACCATCAAAAATAAAATTCAAGTAAAAGCCTGAAATGGTGGTAAAAGCACATCCTGTAGCACAGACAATGATTTGAATTGGGCCTGTGTGTCAAGTACTCATATGCATCTAGTAGTCAGAAGTAGTAGTCATCATAAGCTGCTCCATGGTGCACAGGGATAAAGCCCAGACTATGTTGCAGGCAACTGGAGGTCAAATAGCAACTCGGGCACCTGGAATAGCTGGCACAGGAGAATGCAGCCACTGCCAACTGACCATTTCTTGGGGAGAGGGAGGTGGCTCTGGCTAAACACATGGATGACATCTAGTGGGAGCACTATGTATCTATCAAATGGAGCCTGAGTTTAATGAACCTGCAATGTCACTTGCAAGTCGTACTGTGGTCTAAGGGTAATTCAGCATACAGAGATATAGTGAAGCTCCTTACCACCAGACTCTTGCTGTGACTAGATGACTTCATGGGGAATTCTTAGGCAGGAACAGATATAGTGTGGAGTTTCACCTTGCCCAAAAAGGCTCAACTCCTACCACCATGGAATGAATGGGCTGACTGAGTGCAGGTTGAGGAGCCATCTGAATGGGGTCAGGGTGTAACATGAAATGTCACCACCTCTCATGATTCAGTGCCACTCTTCTACCTTCTTTACCAGTCAAACCTGCCTGTCACAGAATTTCTCTCATCCAATCCATCGATTTCTTGTCTGAATGTCTTCGTCTCTTCTTACCTTCTTCCTGTCCCTTCAAAATCTGTTTTACCAAATCATCATCTTCTTCTTTCATGCATAAGTCCAAATCACCACAACCTGTTTTGGTTGACTTTCTCTGTATCTGGAGATACTTTGGCGTCAGCACTGTTGATTGCACTTCTTTACCTGCTCCACAGTGTGCAACCTATTACCCAGTCCATTCACTTTATCTCCATCACTTCACATTTTCTCAGCTGTTCTGGCTTTAATGCTCAGGTGGCTGTGCCAATGTAGAAGAACTGCTTACATTATTATTTTGTACACCTTACCTTTCAGTTTCTTTGACATTTCATTGCAGACTACTCCTGACAATTCATGGCACTTGGCTGCAGCACCTCTGATTCTAGCTTTCACCTCCTCAGTTATTTTCTCCATGCTCACAAAGTATAGGCATCTAAAAAAATACATTTGGATGTGCTTAAGAAATATTATTCTAGAAAGCTGTACTCCACCAAGATGTTCAGCTATTCAAAATGTAAAGGGTACTGGGTCTAGGTATTTTCTATATAGAAAGAACTGTACACATATTGTATCATATAAATCAAAGGTCCTTTAAATTTCAAATAACTGAATGACTCAAAACAGGAATAATAAACTCTTTTGCTCAACGTTTTCTAGAATTCATAAATTCCAACGCCTTGGATCAACCTATTCACATCCCCACCAAGGGCAGCAATATCCTAGACCTGGTCATTACCAACATGGGAAACCAGTGTTCCACACCAGAGGTCAATTCCTCATTGGTTAGATCTGACCACAAGCTAATCAACCTAGACATCCACATCCCACTTCCACCCCCAATTAGGGAAACCATTGTAAAAAACTTCTCCAAAGCCAACTTCACACTTCTTAAGACAGAAGTGGCAAACTTCATGACACCCATGCAAACGGACAATAGAAGTATGACTGCTGAATCCTACACAAATGCACTTTATAAGCACTTACACGAGTGCATGGATCATGCTATCCCTAATAGAACCAAGATGTTATCTTCCAAAAAAGGAAGCCAATCTGGTGGTCCTCTGCCATGAACAAACTCTACAACAGAAGAAAGAAACTGTTGCAAAAATGAGTAAAATCCCATGACTGGAGGAACTCCCTGGTCAACCTCAGTAAGAAGCTGAGATCCCTCATAAAATCTTCCAAAGCTAGTTATGAAAACAAAATTGCCACTGACTCTAAAGACAACCACAAAGCATTCTATAGCTATGTCAAGAATCTCAATGGGAACACTCAGATCTGCTCTGAGTTACAGCACAATGGCACTAAATATACAGAACCAACTGATATTGCCAACATCCTAGCAGATAGGTTCAGTGCTAACTTTACCCCCCTCTCACCCCCTACAGGGCCCATCTCTATACTGGAAGAATGCAAAGTTCCTATAATCACGGCTGCACAGGTAAAAAACACACTCTCCAAAGAAAAGAACACAGCATCCATGGGACCTGACAATATCCCAGGCTGCGTTCTACAAGAACTACAGAATGAACTGGCAACCTACCCAAGTACCATGTTCAATCATAGCCTCACCTCAGGCTTTGTACCCACTGAATGGCACGCCACAACGGTTATCCCACTCCACAAAGGGGGAGCCACGACGGACCCCGGGAACTACCGCCCCATTAGCCTGACAAGCCTGGTCTGCAAGGCCATGGAACGTATCATTGTGGAACTCATAAACAAAGACATTGGTAATCTCCAAACTCTGGACACTACCCAGTTTGGATTTGTAAAAGGCAGATCATGTCTCCTAAACCTGATTGACTTCTTTGAAGCAGTCACCAAAGCCATAGAGGAGGGTAAAATGGTTCACACAGCTTATCTAGATCTCGCCAAGGCTTTCGACACCATCCCCCACTCTGAAATTATAGATAAGCTCACTAAACTAGGTATAAATCCCTATGTCACAAGATGGGTTGCCAACTGGCTCACGGACAGAACCCACACTGTGAAAGTAGCGGATTCCAAATCCGACTTCAGACCAGTGACAAGTGGAGTACCACAGGGTTCAATCCTGGGTCCTCTCCTGTTTGGTATCTACTTCTCTGAAGTGCAGGCTAACACAGAAGGTCTTTGGCTAACAAAGTTTGCAGATGACTGCAAACTAGGAGCCATAATCAAAACTCCTAACGACGTGGACAAACTACAAAAGGGCCTCAGTGAGACAGATACCTGGTGTCAAAGCTATGGCCTGAAGCTCAATGCCAAAAAGTGTATTGTCATCCCCTTTGGTAAAAACTCTGTACCCATGAACTACCACATAGCTGGTAGTCTACTTAATGCCGCAAATGTGATAAGAGACCTTGGGACACAGGTTGACAGTAGTCTCTCCTTTGATAATCACATCGCCACAGTGGTCAGGAAATCCTTCTACGTAGCTCATCTCATCACAAAAGGATTCTCATCCAGAAAAAAAGAGGTAATTGTTCCCCTCTACTCATCACTCAATAGACCCATTATAGAGTACAACGCCCCTTTTGGTATGTACTTCACAAGACATCTACAACAACTGGAAAGACCACAGAAATACTTCACAAAGAGGATTACTGGCCTCAAACAGATACCCTACGCAGACCGTCTCAAAAAACTACAGCTTTACTCCATCGCATATCGCCTACTCAGGGGCGATCTCTGCCTAACATACAAAGCTATGTCAAACCCAGAGCTGTTGGACATGCTACACTTAAATAAATCCTAATCCCTCTGAGCTACACGCTCTAGGGACCTAAACCTTGTCACCACAATAAACAGAACATGCTGGAGGGATAGATTCCTGTCCCAGAGACTTCCCATACTCTAGATCAGGCTACCTATCTATGTCAAACAGAGCTCCTCATTAGCACTCTTCAAGAAAAATCTTGATGATTGGATGGGAAATGGGAAATTCATCCCAGGGATCACTTCTGTGGCTCTGCTCGACCGGGGCACAGGAAAATAATTTTCTTGGGTGGTGAAAGCCAGGGTACATTTTTTGGCTAGGCTTATATAGGCCCTAGGGCCAAAAGCCTAGTACCATGAACCTATAAACTGGGCTGGTCTATTTTGCAAAATAAAGGAGAAATGCTTGGCAGCTAATTTGGGGGCACTTTTCTACTCCTGATTAAATGGGAATCTTTAGAGTTCCTTACATTATTAGGTCTCTTTGATATGTATATTTTATTAAATATTTGTTGCTAATGTAGTAAGTTTAATTTAATTTGTGCTAATCTATGTATACATTTGTTTTATCATAATTCATCATGTGACTTGTTTTTTATCTTATCAATATAAATGCAGTGTTTAAGCATTGTACAAGTCGTTTGGCAAACCTGGTATTTGGTTAACACTTCCTATTGTGGAGTTTCATTAAAGAAACTTTACTACACTGCCCTGTTTTAACAGATTTGATTTGTGACATTGCTGCTTTGTTTCTATGCAGCACAGCATAGGTCAATGCAGACTGCTGTGGTGGTGTTTGTCATGACTATGGTAAACCTTTGGATTACTTACTTAATTTATAAGCCTATTTACTTGCATTTTTGTTTGTGATGGTTACTCTATGAAATGCTTGGTTAGATTGTTGAGATTCATGATGACTTGCCAAAGGCAGTTTTGTTGAACATAAAAATAGTTGAAAAAAGTTTGCCGATACTTCTTTCAGTGAACCTTAAAGAAATCATTTTTCTGCAGAAGGGCAACCCCTCCTGCACCACCATACCCACCAAACTTCAGGTCTATATTAAATCAGCGAACACTTAAAAAAGCGAACGCTGATTTATCGACCCCATGTAAGTGAAAGCTTACAATCCCGAACACTTAGAACAGAGATTTTTCCCCCAGGGAAAAAAATCGCTATTCCAATAAAGAAAAAAAAAAAACTTTAAAACATTACATAAAGTGTGGGGCTGTGAACCCCAACTCCCCTCTACTTAAATATACCAACTCCGAGATCGCACTACAGTGATGAAAATGGCAAAATAACGAAGGCGGCTAAGCAATTTCTTTCCCAGGGAAAGAAGTTGCTTATATGCCGTTTCGGTATTTTGCTGTTTCGTGCTTTCAAGTTCGATCAAGATGCATTCGAAAGAATGCGTCTTTGATCATATGTCGGGGAACCCAAACTTCTACATACCATCTCTGAGGTTGCATAATAATGGAGAAAGACACTTCACTGCCTACACAAAAGTAGTTTCAGTGAACATACTTCAATCCTTTTATGTTTATGAAAACTACCTTCAGTGAATTAAAGGAACCCATTTATTCAAGACTTTCACATGACAAGCATGATGACACATGTTTTGCAGGTTTTGAAAGAAGAAAGGAGTTACCTAACTAGTTTGAATGTTTTGGGATGCAACAGGAAAACAATGTGAACATTCGTCAATCACTTCATTCCAAAGACTTCAGAGAAGCTTTGCTCAGCATTTGGGTAATTATAACTTTTGAAAGTATATCTCACAGCAGACATGACACCAAGAGATCTTAAGGTGCTCATCAAGCTTGGAATAGGTGGATATGACCGATATGACTGCCATTTATCAAAAAAGAAACTTTCTGTTCAGCATGCTGCATTAGCTAGGTTTGTAAATGTTTACCTTCCTACTATTTAAGGCATATGTTTTCAGGGTAAATTATGTAATTCTCATGTCCAAAGGTTTTTTATCATCTGGACAATAAACAGAGACTTGAGTTATGTGGCACAACCTGAGAAGTATTTTGAAACTAAAAAATGAACTAGCTATATCAGGGACATAAATGACTATCATGCAAGACCATGCAGACTCTATGTTCTACTTCAGGAGATAAATCTAGCGCAAGACATTCCTATCCTAAAATTGAATGTAAAAGCAGTGCCTCTTTCCGAAAATTTATGTTTTCCTGATTCACTGATTACGGAATGTAATGTTACTGTAATGAATGCTAATGTGGGATAGAGAAAAAGCATGGAAATAATAGCATATAAAACATTTCAACATCTTGAAAACTTCAGAATCCTTTGCAATCATGCTAAAAAGCAATAAATGAAGAAAAGAAAATTACAGTTTTGTACCTACCATAAATGTAGATGTTCGAGTGCTAATACAGCTGCAGTAATCACAGATGGGTTCTCTGCCATCAGGCGGGTCCTCGGTCGGCCGAATTCCAAAGTCTAGGTCCGGCGTCGGTTGTTGTCGCTTTCTTTCCTGACGTCAGTGAGGCCGGAGTATAAAAGACACAGCCGACGCCATGTTCTTCAGTCTTTCTTGCCCCAGATGTCAGGTGCCCCCAGAAGGAAGGCAATACATAAATTATGTTTATATGTATATACATGCAATGCAATATAATCCAAAATCAGAAGTTGCAAGCAAATAAACCATAGAAGGATAACCCAGTCAGGTTGTATGAAGAGGGGATTAGGCCCCATGCCTTTACCAAGTGGGGAAGGAGGGAGGGAAACCTGTACTGCAGCTGTATTAGCACTCGAACATCTACATTTATGGTAGGTACAAAACTGTACTATGTTCATCGTGCATACAGCTGCAGTAATCACAGATGGGTAGAGTCCCAAAGCTGCGCACAGGGTGGTAGGTACTAGGAGGAACTGGGTTGAGCCAGAATGCCCTGCAACACAGCATTGGCAAAGCCTGCTATAGTTTTGGAATATAAAGGCAGGTGGTAGTGTTTTGTGAAGGTATGTACAGAACTCCAAGTGGCTGCCTCCAAAATATCTTTGGTAGGAACTCCTCTGAGGAAGGCTGTAGAGGTAGCTGTGGCCCTGGTGGAGTGTGATCTGATGCCTGTAGGAACAGATTTCCCATGATAGGAATAGCAAAACCGTATGCAGTGGCTTATCCACTTTGAAATAGTCTGCTTGGTAACTGGCTTCCCTTGAGCCCCTACAGCATAGGACACAAAGAGTTGTTCTGATTTCCTGAAGGGCTTTGTTCTGTCCAAATAATAACGTAGCTGCATATGGATGTCTAAAGAGTGTAACAGCCTTTCCCCTTTGTTTTGAGGATTGGGGTAAAAGGTAGGTAGGTGTATGGCTTGATTTAAAGCTACCCTGGATACCACTTTAGGCATAAATGACGGGTTGGTATGAAGGGAAACCCTGTCCTGATGGAAGATGAGAAATGGCTGCACCGCCATGAGGGCCTGCAGTTCCGAAACCCTACGAGCTGAAGTGATAGCCAGAAGGAAGGCTGTTTTCCAGGACAAATATTGCAAATCTGTTGAGGCAGCTGGTTCAAAAGGAGGCAATGTTAATTTTTCTAGTATGTAATTAAGATCCCAGGCTGGTATTGGTTGTTTCCTTGGTGGTCTTATATTCTTAGCCCTCTGAGGAACTGTCGTAAGAGTGGGTGAGAAAATAAAGGAGGATCCGTGTTGAATTCTGCAGAAATGGCTGAGACATGGATTTTTATGGAAGAAAATGAAAGTCCACTGTTCAGCAGCTCAGCCAGATACTGTAATACCTGAGGCAAGTTCAGTTTTCTAGGGTCCTGGCCTTTTTTCTCATTCCATGAGCAAAACCGCTTCCATTTTGTGGAGTAAGCTTTTCTAGTAGATGGCCTTCTGGCCTCCAAAATGACATCCTGCACCTCCTTGGAGAGTAGGGTCTGTTGTGGTGTTAAGGAATTTTCCATGCAGCGAGATTGAGTGTTTTCAGCTGACTGTGAAGAGTTTTGTAGCTGTGCTGAGTCAGCAGAAGAGGCATTAGAGGCAGGGACCAGGGAGGAGTATGTGTTAGGCTCCTCAGGAGCGGGTACCAGTGTTGCCTTGGCCAATCTGGAGCAATCAGTATCATCTTCGGTCTGTCTGCTCTTGCTTTCAAAAGAACCTTGGGCAGGAGAGACAGAGGTGGGAATGCGTAAACTGTCCATGCTGTCCAACTGAATGAAAGGGCGTCCACTCTCCAGGCCTTTGGATGAAAGGTCCTCGAACAAAACTTTTCCAATTGATGATTCCTGTGGGAGGCAAAAAGATCTATGTCTGGCCTTCCCCACGCTTGGATTATCTCTGTAAACACCTGAGGATGCAACTTCCATTCGTGTGGATCTGTCATATTTCTGCTTAGATTGTCTACCAACATGTTTTCCAATCCTGGCAAGTACTGTGCTTGAAGCTCGATTTGCCATTCCAGAGCCAAGTTCCAAAGAGTCATGGCTAGTCTGCACAATGGGTATGAATGTGTTCCTCCTTGTTTGTTTATGTACCACATTACTGTGGTGTTGTCTGTTCTTATCAGTAATTGTCCTGGATGCAGGAGGTCCTTGAAAGCTGTAATTGCATTTATTACTGCTAGCATTTCTTTTTGATTGATGTGAAGGTGCTTTTCCTTTTGGGACCATTTGCCCTGAATGCACCTGTCTGTCATGTGCGCCCCCAGGCGTAATCTGAGGAGTCTGTTGTGATGACTTGATTTGCTTGAGGCTTGCAGAATGGGAGACCTGTGTTTGCTTGACATGCTTGGGCCCACCATAGAAATTCCTTTTGCAAACATGGAATTATTGGTATTATTGTTTCCAAACTGTGACTGTGTTGAGACCATAGGTTTTTTAGGTACCATTGAAGTTTCCTCATATGCAGCTTTGCACATGGGATTAAAAGAATGCAAGATGCCATGAAGCCCAGAGCATGCAGGATTTTCCTTGCAGTAAGCCTGGTACCTTTTGCTAGCATTTTGAAGTACTGAGTTAGTTGCCCCTGTTTTTCTGGCATAAGATAGGCCATCTGGGTGTTTGTGTCCAAGTTGGCACCCAGGAAAATTATTTTCTGAGATGGTGCTAGCCTGGATTTCTCTTTGTTGATTGTGTATCCCAGAGATTGCAGTAACCGTGTTACATAAGCCAGATGTTCCAGAAGTATGTGCTTGCTGTCCGCTTGGATCAGGCAGTCGTCCAAATAAGGGTAAATTTGTATCCCTTGAAGTCTGCAGTAGGCAATCACTGATGCCAGGCACTTTGTGAATACTCTGGGCGCAGTAGATAAGCCAAAGGGCAATGCAGAGAATTGATAGTGGATTGAACCTGCAAGAAATCCGAGGTATCTTCTGCAGCTTTGTCTGATTGGGACATGCAGGTATGCCTCCTTGAGGTCCAATGTTACCAGCCAAAACTCCTTGCCCAGCATGGGAAGAAGCTGCTGTAATGTGAGCATCTTGAATTTTGGTACGAGTAAAAATGTGTTTAGGATGGAAAAGTCCAAAATGGGTCTCCAGTCGTTTCCTTTCCTTGGTACCAGAAAAAGTCTTGAATAAAAACCTTGACCTTGTTCGTGAGTAGGTACCTCTTGTATAGCTCTCATGCTTATGAGCTTTGAAATTTGTAGTTGTGCCTCTGCCCTTTGATTGTGTGGCAGGTTTGGCATGCCTCTCATCTTTTGAAGAGTGTGGAATTGAAATTTGTAGCCTCTGTTTATAATGTCCAGGATCCATTTGTCTGTTGTGACAATATGCCAATTTCTTGCAAATAATGCTAGCTTTCCTCCCAAAGGTGCTGCCAGCTGAGACCTGCTTGGCATGGAAATGAGGGAGTCATTGGGTTTGTTTCCTGTATTGTTGTGCACTGTCTTCGCCACCTCTTGGTGCTGGAGTTTGCCATTGTCGGCCTCTATATGATCCTTGTGATTGCCCTCTGCCCCTTGTGCGCCTGTATCTACCTCTTTGGGGCTTGTCAGTGGCTGGAAAGGACCAGTTTTTTGAAGGCCAATTTCTGCTAAAACGTGGTGGTTGGACCTGTAAAAAAGCTTTGACAGTTTGCATAGATTTGGCTTTTTCTTCCATTTTCCGTAATATCTCCTCAGCATTAGTACCAAACAGCACATCCTTTTGTAAAGGAGCATCTAGAAGTTTAGCTTTCACATGATCAGGCAAGTTTTGTTCCCTAAGCCAGGCATGCCTACGAATGACTGATCCTGTAGCAGCCACTCTACTTGAGGCCTCTAGAGCATCATAGCCACATTGTAAGGTGTGTTTACCCACTTGCTCTGCACTATGCATCATATCCTGCAACTCCTTCAAATCTGGTTGTTCAGGTTGAGACATTTTATTCCTTAATTGTGATAACAGGAACTGTTGATATTTAAGCATATGAAAACTGACAATTTAAGGCCCTCATGGCTAGGGTGGCCGAGGTATATACCTTTTTTCCCCACCTTTCTAAGGATCTTGACTCTCTTTCGGCAGGAAGTGGATTCTTGGCAGTAGAGGCCTTCAATCCCTTGGGGCCTTGAAAAATGGTTTCAGGGTCAGCATTATGGCTTTTGTAGAGAAATTGGTGAGAGTTAGGAACTCTATAGTACCTATCAGGTTTGACTGGTGCAGGAGGCAGGGAATCCGGGTTAAGGCAAGCCTCCGAATAAACATCATCAAGTATGTCCAAAACAGGAGGTATAGCCAGAGGTCTGTGTTGAGGTAACAAAAGAAATTCCCTAAGTCTTTTCTTGGAATCGGAAAAGTCTTGGTCTTCCCAATGGAAGTGTTCCCTTAAAGTGTGCAAGGTTTCCCCAAAGGAGAAATCCTCAGGAGGAGATACAGAAGGAATGGACTGCTCTGCATCCGAAACCTCAAAAGGGGAGTAAGAGTGTTCCTCTACATCAGAATGTTCTGATAAAATGGAGCCCTGATCAGAAGAGGGAGAATCTTCCTCCACTCTGGGTCTCTTGTCTGGAGGGGGTTGAGAACCACTGATAAGAGTAATTAAATCCTCAGCCATTTTAAGCATCTGTTTTTTAGGCATGGGGCCTGGAGATGGGCCCTGTGCAACAGGCCTCTTGGGATGCCTGGCTGCTTTGAATTTAGTAAAGGCCTTAATAGAAAAAGAAGATGAGGGTCTAAAGACACCATGGGTGGAAGTGGACCTGTCCACATTAGGAGGCTCAACATTAGAAATAGCTTCGGTGGTTGTAGTCTGGGAGAGGGCCGAGGTACCTGCGGTCTCGGGTACAGAGGACACCGCCAAAGGAGTGTCGTCGGTAGTCAGGGACTGCAAAGGCGTCTCGCTGAGAACCGGACCACGTGTAGCCTGTTTTGGCGTAGTGTCGGTGGGGACCGCGGACCTTGCGTGTCGGTCCTTGTCCTTGCGTTTTTTGGACAAAACGGTATTCGGAGTTTCCGACGACATTTTATAATCAAAGGCTTTACCAAAATAGTGTTGGGCGAACTCCGCCCGACGCTTAATAGTGCGTTTATTGAAAGTAGCGCAAAAGCGACAGCCCGAGACGTCGTGGTCTGGGCCTAAACAAGGTACGCAGAGGGAATGGAAATCCTTATGCGGTATTTGCTTCCCACAAGAAATACAATTATTAACTTTTTCTGACATCGGTCTGAGGCAAGAAAAGTTTCCCCAACAGGGTACTTAGCTTTAATGAAGACTTCGGTTTCCAATTTTTTTCGTAATTCAGGAGCTGGCCGACCGGCACTTGCGAACTGCTTCTGCTTCGGGCACCGCGCGGCAAAAAAGACAGAAGAACATGGCATCGGCTGTGTCTTTTATACTCCGGCCTCACTGACATCAGGAGAGAAAGCGACAACAACCGACGCCGGACCTAGACTTTGGAATTCGGCCGACCGGGGACCCGCCTGACGGCAGAGAACCCATCTGTGATTACTGCAGCTGTATGCACGATGAACATCTGTACTATAACAACTTTCAGAATAATACTAAAGTCAACCCAGAAAATTTTGGACATCCATTAAAGAAATCTTACATCCCATTCCCGGCCAAAAATTCAACCCAAACCCCTCTCCAATAACTCATCACTTGAAAAGTACAGTTGTGTACACTTACCATAAATGTAGATGTTCGAGTGTATTCACTGTTGCAGTCATCACATTTGGGTTATCTGCTTGCAGTAGCCCTCAGTCGGCCTGATTAACAAAGTCGTGGGTCCTGCGTCGGTTGCTGTCCCTTCTTCCATGACGTCAGTTCGTCAGGGGTATAAAACATGCAGCCGACGCCATTACATCAGTTTTTCTTGCCCCAGATGTCAGGTGCCCCCCAATGGGAAGCAATTAAATCTATAAATATACAAGGTTATACCTCCAACAAAAAAGCAAATACATAAGAAAGCTTTTGAGCATAGTAAAGTACAGTAGAGGTATAGCCAAAAGAAGAAAGGGGGCTGGAGGGAGGGTAACCAGGACTGCAACAGTGAATACACTCGAACATCTACATTTATGGTAAGGGTACACAACTGTACTATGCTCCTCATGTTTCACAGTTGCAGTCATCACACTTGGGTAGATTCCCAATGCTAAGGATGGGAGAAGGAATTTAGATAGCATTAGGACCAGCTATAAGGCCCTGCAAGACTGCAGTGGCAAAGCCAGCTCTGGATTTAGAGAAAATTGGCAGATGGTAATGCTTGGTGAAAGTATGTACTGAACTCCAGGTAGCAACTTCTAGGATGTCCCTGATAGGGACGCCTCTGAGAACGGCTGTAGAGGTAGATGCAGACCTGGTTGAGTGGGTCTGATCTCCTGTGGGATAGGTTTTCCATGGTGCTTGTAGCAGAAATGAATGCAATGGCCTATCCATTTGGAAATGGTTTGCTTTGAAAGAGCCTTCCCCTCTGCCCCTGCAGCAAATGTCACCAGCAGTTGGTCAGATTTCCTTTGAGGTTTAGTCCTGTCCAAGTAGAATGTAAGTTGTCTGTGCATGACTAAGGAGTGCAGTATCTGTTCCATTTTGTTCTGTGGCCTAATTGTTCAACTATTTTCTTTTTTCACTTTATTTTTTTACTTTATGCTTCTGATGCGTAAGCATATTATTTAAGTACTTTTTCTTGGAGAAACACACTATTGTGTAATTTGATTTAATCAGTTTAATATTATCTGCCTATCTGTGTATAAATGTAACTTATGCCTTAGTTATTATGTGGTTATAAATATTTTTCATATTATTTATATATTATTTATGTTGAATTGGTGAACCTGTATTTTGTCATATACTTTAGCATTAACTATGGGGCTGGATCATACCATTGTTAGTCATTGGTTGGTGACATGTATAAATATTCATAAGTTTACTAATTAAATTATATGCCAGTTTCACTGAAGAAGGCTGCCAAGCCGAAACCGGTTTGAAATTTAACCTATTTTTGTTTTATCTTCTAAGAAATAAAAGTATTTGACTATGCTGGCCTCTTGTGTTTACCTATTTGTAACTTACAAGTCATGCTCAACCCAAAAAAGACCAAACTACTACTTTTTCCTCCCAGTCACTCTCTCATGAAAAAACAAACCCCAGGATTCAATAAAGTTTGTGCAGGCTCTGTGTACACGGCCACAGTTCCCCCTCAGCAGTGCGCCATACATATATGATTTATTGTGGTCTCACTTTTTTATATCACAAAAACCTGGCACCTTAACAGGGGTGTGTACACTTTTTATATCCACTGTATGTCATACATAACTGCAGTGCAGTACCCAGATTAAGGGATAAGTTTGTGTTCTGCTCATTTTGTCACATATATGCTATAGGTTGCAGTTAATACATGAATATGGTAAATGTGTAAGTACTGCAATTCCAACACAGCTATACGTGTATGTAAAATCAAGATCTGAAACAACATACATCAATAAAGTGTAAAAAGAGATGTTGCTCTGACAATTTAAGGTTTTCAAATAAAATGTACACTATTCCTGTAGTCACTGGTAGTGGGTTCTAATCAGACCAGCCAACTGATAAATGTGGAATACTAAATAATGGGCCAAAATATGTCAGAAAAAAATGCAGTGCAATACCCAGATTAAGGGTCACCCTTGTGTTCTGCTCATTTTGTCTAAAATATACTGTAGATTGCACACAGTAAATGAACAGGGTATACAGGTAAGTTAACAGAAGTCATAGACAGCTATCCATGTGTGTAAATGCCAGATTTGATATTAACCAATAAAGTGTAAAAGGAGATGGTGCTTTGATAATTACTTTTTTCAAATAAAGTGCTCAGTATTCCTGTAGTCACTGTTTGTGGGTTCTAATCCAACACCAGACACAGCTATGCATGTGTGTAAACGCACGATTTGACACAAGCATCAATAAAAGTTTTAAAGGAAATGGTGGTCTGAGAATTTATTTTTTAAAATAAAATGTCTTCCTGTAGTCACTGCTTGTGGGTTCTAATCCAACGGCAGCCAATTGAGAAATGTCCAGCTGTCTAGTGTAATTCGTGTGCATGGAAATATCTCTCAACTGTCATGATTTTTGCAGAATGTAATGACTACGGCCTCATATGTCTGGTCCTTTGATTTGCAGATACATGACATTACTTGGAATGTGATTTAATGGCAACTCTGTTATCAGAACACCTTGCTACTAATGTATGAGCACACTGTAAAAATGTTCCTGGTTGATGTGCCTTCGTACCACCATTTTGTATGGCTTGGCCCATAATGTCCCATGCTAACAGGTTGAGAGTTTGTAAGTGCAACATCATCTATACAATATAAGCAGGCAGTGTTCTCACAAGTGAAATCTAACATATTTAGAAGTATGTAGTAGTAGTTTGTGTAGTTATATTATTTGTGAAGTTACTAATGTTCTTCTTTTCTCTCTCATCCCACCCCTTCTTTTATTTTATTTTTTAGTTATTATAGCATTCTTCCATGGGTTTGTGTGCATTTCTGATGGGTATCATCATCCACAGTTCCAGGACACAGCTAGCATCCGCCAGTAAATGGCCCTGTGGGATGCCCCCCTCTCAACAAACATACAGTACAGCTGTGATGTGTGCCAGATAGGGGAATCATGATAACTGCCAGGGTTGCCAGCACACACATTCATGATAATCCCCTGGGCATTGCACACGACTTGGCAGTTGATGAAGTGGTATCCCTTGCGGTTAATGTAGATTCTACACTTCTTACCAGGTGGTGCCCTGATGTGTATGTGAGTAAATCTATGGCACCCAGTACTTCAGGGTAGTTTGCTACATGGTGGAAGTGTTGCATATTTCTGGTTTTCACCTCAGGGTCAAGGGGAAAAGATATGTGCTCACTGGCATGTGAGAGCATAGCATCAAGAAATTGGCGTATCCTGGATGCTGATGCCTGTGACACCCCCATCAAGTCCCCATTTGGTCTTTGCAAAGTACCTGTACCTAGTATCCTAAGGGCTACACATACATTAGTTTCCACTGGGATGGGTTGCCCTCTGTTAACACTGGCTCTGAGTTGAGGGTGGCAGAGCTCACTGAGCTCTTGTAATATGTCCCTATCCACCCAGTAACATTCTACAATCTCCAGCTCATGTAGCTCCTGGAAGGTTACCCTGGGCCTGAACACTTTTCTCCTTCCTGGCTTAGGCCTATTGTTAGGAGCACCTGCAGCACTGACTTCAGCATCTCGCACATACAGATGTAGAATAGCTGCAGCAGCCCCAAGCATTATCTCAGTTAAAATTTCCAAGTCTCTACTCTAGTGATTTAGAGAACTGAAGGAAATGCATACTTTATACAGTTCTGCTGTAGGTCCACCATATGGGATTGGCTAATTATGATGCAGTTCACCTCCCTAGGACATAATTGACATGATTTAAAGGCCCTATTTTATTTCACAAATAGCTTATACAAAAGTATATATTATTAATTGAATATATCCAGTTTTACATGACAGATGTCTACGTCATCACTGTCAAGTGGTTAGTCTGTCCTCGCGAACACGCTAAGTTATGTGGCACACCATGCAAACACAAGTACTGAGCACTACAAAATCCTAAAAGTAACACAACATACCTGCTGATGTCATTCACTTCCAGTGGGAACATCAAAACCGTGAAGGAGCCTTCATGAAGTGAATATGCGGACATGGTTGCTCCTTTTAGGGATTCAACAAAGGAACCTCATTTGCATACATATTCATGCTGACAGCTTGGAAACTACACAGTTCTTAGAAGTATAAGCTTGATAACAGCACGAATGCACCACTGTATGGACCCGATGCAAGGTACTACGGTACATTTGTGAAAACTACATTATAGATGTTATTTTAATTTTTTTTCCTGTTAAGCATGTTTGTGCAATGCAGCACATAGTGCAAACATGTGAAAATTATTACAAAAAAATTATTATTATTAATTTTACATATCCCTTTCCTTTTACAAACATCCTAAAATCTATGTTTTGCATATGTATGTATGTGATCTACTATTTTCAGGGGAGTTATGTCCATATTTGTGGACTTTTACATCCCCTTCTGTCTGTGTAGACTCCTGTACGTGGAACTATGAACATGGACACAGAGTCTACACAGATGTTTTTCACCTTGTTGGTGCCTCATTTGCACAAGATTCACCTGCTTAAGCAGAAATTTGCATTGCACGGAAGTATCCTTGTTTGCACATGCTTGCGTGCCACTAAGCAACACTTATTGAATCTAAAAATGTTCAAGCTCATATATACATCACTGCTCGATGCGTACATGAAAAAAAAACATGGAGGCTTTACTGAATTCCCCTAAAATTTAAAGTCCTCTCTCAGTAATAAAACCACTGAAGCCACTTCGCATAGCAAATTATTAGGGGTTATAGTGGATGATAATCTTGCATTCGACCTGCATGAGAAAAAAATCATCAAAAACTAGTAATGCTTTACAGAAATCCAGAAAACAAAACAAAACAAAACCAAGAAATGCTCAAATTTTGACAAACGTGCCACGTTTATTGATTCTTCTGCAAGTAAGCACTTTTGTTCCAAAATCCATTAACATGGAACTTTATCAGGCAATGCAAAAACCTGACTACCTAGTTAAATACTTTTAAATCATGACATCATTTCTTGACTCACATTTAAAAGGAAAATACCTTACTTACTTACACAAAAGCTACTATTTAAACAGCAATAAGTAAAAAAAGAGCAAGATGATGTGCATAAGTGGATGTAATACAGTAACCCTGGCACTGAGAACTAATAACAATTTAAAAAAAAAATTTGAAAAGAGAAAGTGGCCACTTCATTCCTCTAAGAGCTGGTGATATTTCATGTGTTAATGACATTTTTGACTTTCCTGAAGATGAACAGTTAGGTGCCCCTAATAGTTCTACAGGTAGATATCATATAGAAAATGATAATGACAATAATAAGAATAATTATAAGTCATGTTTTATTACCGCTTTTTCTACTGATGCATATCAAATTAAAGCCATCTTAGAAAAGAATTGGCCACTGCTAATTGGTGATATTGATGTAAAAGAAATAATTGGTGAAAAGCCAGTCTGTGTGTTTCGAAAGGGCAATAATATTACATCTTTATTAGAACACCAAGTTAAAACAAATAAGGGAGGTTACATGTATAAATGTGGATCATGTAAATTCTGTGAATGAAATTAATAATATGGGGATGAGAATTAAGATTAGAGATAGGTACTGTTGTTTTACTGAAAAAGTTGTGTAATGTGCTCTATGTGAATTTTGCCCCTATTTTTACATAGGCAAAACTGAGTATAAGCTCAAACATAGAACTGGTGAGCATTTTGGAACCATTACAGATCGCTGTGAAACCAATGCTTTAGCAAAACATAATATACAGCATCCCAATCATAGATTTAAATTTATAGTTTTAGATGTGGTCAATCCATCGTATGGTGGTGGGGGGGTGCATGGCCATATCTCTTAGAGAGAAATTAATTGAGCTGGCAGATCCATCTAGATTCAATACACTGGCCTGGGTTAAATGATAGTATGTCCATTGCCAGTATTTTAAAATTGAAAGCTTTAAACAGATAAACCTGCTTTCAGCAGGCAATTTTAGTATACATTTGTATATATTTCACAATATGTCATCTTAAATATTTATTATACATTTTTATATGTTTACACACATATTTATGTGTTTTTTAAATTATTAGTTCTCAATGTCAGGGTTATTGTATCACACCTGCTTATGCACATTCTCTTGTTCTTTCTTTCTCTTTTTTTTTTTTTTTTACTTATTACTGTTTTTAAATAATAGCTTTTGTGTAAGTAAATAAAGTATTTTCCTTTTAAATGTGAGCCAGAAAATGCTTTCCAGAGTCAAAAACGTTCTGACTGACGCTACTAAAACTATAGTTGCCACTACTTATCTCTTCCCAACACTTCTTTATAGTGCTACCATCCTCACTAACCTCCAGGCTTCACAAAAATTAAAACCTGAACAATGCTATAATAAAGTTGCTTAACTTGTAGCAAATACCCCCTTTCAGAACCCACCACTGTATAGCACTTAAAATCCTAATTTGGTTAGAGTTGCCTCATCAAGTGACACATACACAGCGTCTTATCACCTATAAAGTTATCCAGTACTAAAAACATTTTACACAATTATGTACCCAGTCAGTCACTGCAATCAAGTGACCAAAAACTCCTGTCTGTCTACAAACCTATCAAATCTGCTGGGTACTGTCTGCACTCATACAAGGTTCTAGGTCCTGGAATTCTTTATCTGTATCCATCAAGTCAATACCTTTCCTCCCATCTTTCAAAACCACTCTGAAAGACTTACTAGCTATAAAGTATATCTCAAATGTGAACAAATACCTTTTCATTCCTTAAAACTCCTTACTCTCCCTTCTTCACTTACTTCCTTACTTCTTTCAAATTATCCTCCCTGACTCCCTCTAAAAGTACCATAAACCTGTTTTTCCCTCACTTCATATTGCAATTCTTGTTTGCATTAGACTGACTTACCTTTAATTGCGCTAAAACTGTCTAAAATTTCTCTAAATATTAAATGATTGTCATATAACTTGTATCAATTCTTAACCAATGTTTTTATACTATCTCTAATTTGTTATAGTTATTTAAACTGCAGATATTTTTTGTTTTATTTTTGAATATTATAAAAATGATTATTCTTAAAATGTTTTGTAATAATTTGGAGCTTTTCTCTCCGGGCCTCTGCTGAAAATGGGTTTCTACCCAGTCAGACTTTTCCAGTAATCAAATGTCAATAAACATAAATAATTAAATAAATTGACTTCTTCTAACATGGACACTGATATGGATATCAATGATGTACTACATGTACCCCGATGTTCTAATATGATTGAGATTATTGCTCTAGTTTATTACCTATAGATACTATGGGGGTGGCGGGAAACACAACAGACAACATTAACCAGGACACAACGTTTGATAAAGGCACAAATAATATGGTTATGAATATACTTTCATTTTCTTTAGACAATTTTTTGACTACTGCGCTGAATAAAGAATTGAATTTCACACATACTAATTTTGTTACATAATTTCAGGTTTCTTCAGATGTGAAGGTATTTTGCAGACAACTGTATTTTAAATTTTTGTTTTGAAATAGTGGAATAGAAAATTTAGCAGTGAATGAAGTGTGCAACATCAAATTAAAATGAAAATTGCTTATTAATTGCTAAAATTAAAATTACTAAATATTTTTGTCATTTTACTTTCCAACAACTTACTGTATCTGTTTGAACTTTTAAGAGGAAAGTTATGTCCAGTTTATACACTATGAAATGGTGGTTAAAATCTTAGGAAAGATGAATATCATGCTCATCAAAACCATACAAACCAAAGTAATATTGTTATATCTGCTACTGATGGAGCAGTGATTAGGGACAAAGATGACTAAGAGGCAAAAGTTACAAACAGCAGAATGACCCTACTTTTAAGCTACATACTGATCCTACTTTAACGCTTTAAATAATACATTAAGTCCTTTATGGAGACTTACGCTGAAAATGTGATTATCTTGGACCTGCAGAGAAATGGGTTATCTGTGAGGGATCATAAATCTTATTTTTACATACCTCCCAAATGTATAAATACTATTCCTGTACCCCCCCCCCCCCATCAATCTTATCTAGGAAAGGATATTTAAAGTATTTTTTTTACACAATTTCTATCAAAGTATATTTTAAATATTTATTAATTTTATTTAGAACCAACATCTAGTATAAAACTCGGTTCCTAGAATCAGTGTTTTATATTCATATAGGGGTCATGGTTTATGTGCTCTTTGGATGTCAGATCACTGTACACCTACCAATGCTCCTTAACAGGTGGGTTTGAAAGCTATTCATTACTAGATAAACTAGATGCAATAGTACACTTAGTTTTTAATATGTTTAATTCCTATGACAGGCACTATACTAAAGAAAAGCATTTTTTTTTTACTTTCAGAAGGACTTGATTCTGCAGTTGCAGTGTACAGGTATTGGGTCAGCCCCCCCCCCCACACACACACACACACACACACATACATATATTCTGATTTGTGGCCTTTTCAGCTGTAAAGGTTATAAACAACTCTGATATTAATTGTGTATCTACATGACTGATATGCCATGTACATGACTGCTGGATATGAAAGGCCACTAAGGGATAGGTTGCAGAGTCATAGCATCAAAATAATTAGATGAGCATGTATTTTACATTTAAAGCTGATTGCTTGTTTCTGTGAGTAAAATGATTGATGAGCCTGTAGTTATATTTTTATATAGAAAACCTAGTTTAAAGAATTATCTTTGGTTGGCTTCTAATTACTAGCCCCTTCATATTACTGGCAATATACTCAAGTGCCAGTATTAACACCTGAAATGAATATGTTCTGATGCACGGGATCTGAATTTTAAATTTGATGACTTGATTCAACATTTTCATCACAGGGATATAAAGTAACTACCATGCAGCAAGCTTACCAATATGCACTGCAGACCCAGAGGGATGATGTGTTACAACACCATTCATTGCAGCACTGAAGGGAAAAGTCCCCTTCACCTTTTTTGGAGGGTGCAGTGGAGCAGCGGTAGAGTTGTCACCTCACAGCAAGAGGTTCTCCAGTTTGACTCTTGGCTGGAGTGCCTTCTGTGCGGAGTCTGCATGTCCTCCCTGCATTCGTGTGGGCTTTCTCCAGGTGCTCTGGTTTCCTCCCACATTACAAAAGACATGTGTCTGGAGCATTTCTCCCTGGGCCTCCGCTGAAAATTGGCTTTGTTCCAAGTCAGACTTTACCAGGAAACAAATGTTAAAGAAATAAAATAAATAAAGTTTTATTACAGGTTTTACAGTATTATGTCTAAAAATCTCAAGTCATTCCATAAGACTGGTCCATTTTGGCATCCAAACTTTTATGACATTTCCCTACCTGACTGATATGTTTTCACTTTTAGGTGGGTCAGGAACTCGTCTCAGCAATGTTCTAGATTGAAATAAGTGGACGGTACTAGAGATTACAAGAGAATATTAGTATCGGTCCCTCCGGGTTGCTAGTCACACTGTAGACTTATTTGAAAAACAAAGCACTTTTGCCCAAAAATGTCATCTGTCTGTTAGAGAAATGGAAGTTAATGACGTGTAATGAGTGGCTGATTTACATGGCCAAATATAAGCGTATTTTTTTCTATGTCAGAAAGCTATCAAAACTCTTTAAACTGAAAATCTTACGCAACTATATGCAACAATATAGAACCACTAGTGCCTTGTTCAACTACACTGAAATGCATTTTTTAGCTGTATATGCTTTTTGAAATCTCGACAGAATGACTCAGAAATGGCCTAATAAACTGAGTTAGTCTTCTATTTTGAAAGAAAAGGGCAAACAGTGGAAAGTTGATTTAGGGGCAAGTATTTAATATGGATTAAAAGAAAACCTTTAATGTTCATTACATTATGATGCTTCTTTTCTGTGCCGATTTTGTTATGTATTTGTTGGCAAGTTTTTTGATAAGTTCATATGGATCATACTTATGGATGGTCTTTCATTTTATTTTTGTGATTTGTCATGTGAGTTGTTTCTGATCAGGTGATACATGTTACCTTATAAATGTACTAGTTGGGTATGCTTTGATGGATATTGTTGAGATTGTTTGGCAAATCCGGTCTGTGGTTGCTGGTGCCTTTTAAAGTTTCACTAAAAAAAGACTCTGTGCTAGTTGCTCTGTATGATGCATTTGACCTGTGTTATGGTATTACTACTTTGTTTCCAAGTAACAGTGTGTTAGGGGTCTGTGCAGACTTACTATGGTGGTGGTGTACATGCAAAACAATAATACCCAGTTTGGCTTTATTTTATTTATTTTATTATTTTATATTACACTTATTTATTGGGGTAGTCTGACTGGACACAAGTCCTTTTTTCAGCACAGGCCCAGGATAAAAAGCTCCACATGAAGGACAAAGATTACATAACATTACTTTTGACAATAAACATTCGTTATGTATAGCATTACAGAGAATACATAACATATGACAGTAAACAGTACTTGTGTATAATATTGCATATGACATTAAATAGTCCTAATATATAACACTAAATACATGTGTACATTAAATTACAAGAAGGCAGTTTTCAGACTACAGACATATCCAGCAGCCAGGTAATAATTGATAATACAAAGTTCTGGTGCTGCTGCCACCACCATCATTGTCATAAAAGCCAGGCTAGGTGTGCTGGACAAATAGATAAAGTAAATATTAGCACAACTCATCCAGCAACTCTTTAGCTGAATTTGTAAGATAGTACATAGTACGTATATGCTTGAAAACATAATTATGTACATATGATGCATAATATCAATGAAACCCTGGAACGCATTGTATCAACACACTGTAGTTGCTATCTGCCTCTATATCTGATGGATAACAACCATCAGCATCTATACCATGCAGTCTTTCATTATTTACACCACTCACAAAAGGATGCAGGATGCAAACTGCATTCCTGTCAATGCACTACAAAGGCACTGCTGTCACAAACTGGGACAACAAATTACTCTCTAAGATATATTCACATTGTTTGAGAATGGCATCAGTAGCAATGTTTCTGGTCACATCATTCAAGCTGGCAGATGTCTTCTGCTACAGTGACATCAGGGCAGCAGAAACATGAATGGGAGAATGAACATTCCATATGACATCAATATCCGTCACACCCACAAGACAGGATTCTGCAAATGAAGATTAGGGATGGAAGTGTCCATTAACAGTATTCAACACTATACCTGCAAGTAGCAGAAGACTGTGGTCCACATGGAATAACTGCTGTTCAGCCATCCAACACCATCCTGGCAAGTGTAACCTAACCACAGGTGTCATCATCAATGCCATGCAACTCAGTCACAGTGGCTACTCCATTGAAGATAAGCCTTAAGATTTGTATGTCAGCTTGACCAACCTTGTAGAAAGAAAAAAGTATCAGACAAATAATTGTTGCCCTCTGTGGCTATGTGACCAACCTTGTAGAAAGAAAAAAGTATCAGACAAATAATTGTTGCCCTCTGTGGCTATGTATAGGCACTCTCGGTATTCACAATTAGGCTGCACAGTTATAAGGTGTTGATACTGAGGAATCCTTGTGGATAAAAAAGGTATTGCAGGCAAATCTACAATGAAAACAGTTAAATAATGTGATATAGTGTAAATTTTCTGTGCGAGTGGGCTGTCGAACCTAGCCAGATTCTGTTTTTCCACTACATCGACTCTGATTGTTGTCTGTTGTAACTGTCCAGACAGCAGCAGCATGGCTGTAGTGCTGACAGCTGTGCAAGGTATAGTCAGGGATATGTTACTGCAATACTGGTATCCACATGGTAGTATGCCCAGATATTTGTGTAAGATCTGGTAGCTATAGTAATCTCATAATTCACATCAGATAAGGAAACATCAAGGATACGGGGGGAATTTGGGGTTTATGCAGGACATGAGGTTCCCATGGCATTGTTCTTCATGATCATGATGCAGAACCGGAACTATGCCCACTCATCACATTCACATAAGCCACAAGTTTAACCTAACAGCATTCACAACGTTCAAAGCTTTTCTCTTCACTCAGTAAAAATGCCGTGTCCTCTTACATAGCATTAAAAAGGACTTGGCTTTCTTCCTTGGTAAAATTCACTTTTCACTCCCTTCCCTAAGGACACCACTGTAACAGATGTCCACTAATGTGCAGCAATATCAGATCCTCATCTTCATTGTTTCACAGAATACATATCCAATAATGTCATGGTATACTTAATGGACATTCAGTAAACAGGATATGCTATGTAAAATAAACAATTCTTCATCCAATAATTCATATGCCAATAAATGAGCACCAAGCAGTGTATGTAAAGCAGATTACTTCTCTTACTCTAGTCAAATTCAATTTGGATGAATGGATAAGAAACTGCAAGTTCTCTCCTGGTTTAACACCTATGCCTGTCATGGATAGAGGCAACAAGTAAATGTCCCAACATTTCCTTATTTTGCCCATCTCTGGGTTATTTGTTTGCAAAATATAAGGGCTAAAAACTACTATAGGAACATATGGCCAGGAGTCTTAAGATCCTCACAGATCTATAGTTTGGTAAGTACCTATGAACCTAAGTAAAAGACATCTGATCCTCAGTAACGTAGCACAGCACACTGTGCAGGGACAATGAAACATAATAGCTAGCAGGCCTCATGCATGGCATACACTCTTAAATAAAGGTAATAGGATGCCATACATCCCGAACCATACCTTAATCTGTATTCTTCACACTACAACCCATTAGAAGTTTCCACTGGTGTTTCAGATTAGAAAGTCATTGCAGGGGACACAAAAGAAGGCCCAGTGACTGAAGAATCACAGGCTTCATGACCACCACAGTGAGTGCATAGTACTAAGGCATGTACACTGGCAGTGGGCATCCCTTTGCACATCTGTTAGTGGCGGAATGTACTCAGTAAAGTATGTCACAGATAACTACAGGTGCTGTAGGGAATCAGAATGGATGTTATCCAGCAGTCTTGTCACTGCAACCTCCACTAGCATAAACAGAGAGCCAAAATCTATCCCTCTCTCCTCAAAAAATGACCACTGGTGGATCTCAGTGCAGTAAGGGTAATCTGCAGTGGCATTTGCCATTGTTGGAGTAGTACACAGTCAAGTAACAGTACCCACTGCAGTGCAGCCTTTAGTGATGCACTGATGCAATGTTTTGTGCTCTAGAGTCTACTACTGAGGTGCCTGTCAGTACCTAACACGCTATTTTGCCCACTAGTGTCACTGGTGATTATTGACTTTGAAGGGGTGGTATAAAGGGATACAGACCCATCATGCCATTGTTTCCACTGGTGCTTTGCTGGTCATTTTTAGCATCTTAGGGGTGATATGTAGCTGAATCCCAGCAGCCACAATCTGTACCTTAGAAGAGTGCTTCACTGGTAACCTTTTGTGCTATGAGGATATTATAGAAGCAGGCATCACCATCTACAATTCAACAGTTTTTAATGGAATGCTGATAGTGATTTTTGCTGTTGCTAAGGATGGATGCAAGAAGCTACTACACTGGTTTCCAAAATGTACCTTTAACTTTGATGCAAAATATTCTGCTTTTGTCACCGTATGCCTATTTGTGCTGTCCTGTGGTGATTGCAATACATGATGCCATGCCTTGCAATATATGAATGAAGGTACAATGCCACTGTTCAGCACCAACTGCCACCAAACTCGGACCTGTTTGGGATAAGTGATGCCTTTATAACATCTGTTGTTCACAGCATGTAGAGCATTGTTGTTGCTTCACTTACTATGCTGGACTACCGCACGTGAAGGGATATCACATGATCACTTACCTTTAGCATAAGAGGTTACTTGGTGCCACAAGGCACCGGCGTGTGTGTGTGTGTGTGTGTGTGTGTGTGTGTGTGTGTGTGTGTGTGTGTGTGTGTGTGTGTGTGTGTGTGTGTGTGTGTGTGTCTGTGAGCGCATGCTGGCAGTGCTGACTACACATTGTAATGTGGCTTATTACTACATGTTATGTATGCTTCACAAACAGTTTATGTGGATCCTTTTGCCCTCCATTTAGTGTACCCACCATGTCCATACTACAGCTTGGCTTGCATCTGTGCATTCTCTAGTCATGACTTGACATCATGCCTCATGTAACAACCACTGCAATATCCAACTTTTGCAATATAGATTGTGTTTGCAAATGTTCTATTAAAATGTTCACCTGTCTGCCTCTGCATGACAATTTGTTTTGCTTAAGCATTCAGTATTTTGTAGACAGCATATGTCTCTGCATGTGTGTCTTCACTGCTTACAGATTTCAGATAACTAGTAATAAGGTATGACCAAATGCAACAGGAAGTAGTGGTGGGTTCTCTGGCAGAAGGTCATTGCAGCTGCAGGGCAGTCCTTTCAACATGTAAAGAAGGAGGTCGGCAAGATGTGAAGACAGGCACAGTGAATATTTATGAGTGCTGGGTGGATGGAGAGTGATGTGCAGATGCTGTCCACGAAGTTATGGAGCATCATATATGCAAGTAAAAAATAGTACTCATACAATATAGTGAGTGGGTAAATACTGGAGCCAGCATTCTAAATTCTAGATGTTGAGGCCAGGCCAAATTCAGATGTGAGAAGCAATGAAGTTAGCATAGATACCTTTACAGAAGTTTGAAAAAGAAGCTGGTTCCACTATTACTGTGGAATAACTGGGTCCTTCATCAAATTATGAAAGAGACTGTAGAATCTCTAGAACAGAGACAGATGAAGACAAATCTGTGACTGGGTGTCCATGCTGAAAAGCATTTCCATTTGTATACCTTACATGTGAATTCCTTCTGAGACACAGAAATAATGTGAATAACATTTTGAGATAAGGTTAAGGATGGGTTGTGAGGAAACTAAGTGGTTAACTTCAGGTCCTGGTGAGGCTGATCAGAAGAGTGTGAAAGCAGATATGTGCATAAATCTTGAATCCATGTTTGATTCACCAAGTGAGGCCCGAGGAAGAGAAGGTATGGTTGCTGTGGCCAGAAGGGAACAATAAGGATCACCTTGCCTTTGCATGCTGCTGCTTTCTAAGGAATCTGGATATCAGAAGTAGAGGGTGGGAAAGGTACAGAGAAGGCAAGTGGGTCACTGTCCAACAACAGCATCCCTTGGTGAGGGTCCCTCTGAAAGAATCAGAGCTAAATAGCTGCTGTATTTGGTGCTGGCCAGGGAAGCAAAGAAATCGCAGCAAGGCTGTCCACAGCAGTTGAAAAGCTGACAAGGTACTGCTGGATTTAACACTACTCATGATGCAAAACAAAGGATCTGTTGATCCTATCTGTAAGACAAGTGGCTTCCTTTGGAAGTGTTGCTATCATAAAGTAGGGAAAGCAATCACCCATTGACAAAACCCTTAACGGCCTCTTGACAAAGGTGATAAGATCTGATTCCTCCTTGCTTATTCAAATATTACACTACTGACAAATTGTTGGTCTGAAGACAGATCACTTCTGAGAGGAGAAGGTCCTGAAATTCATGCATCCCTAGGAAGACCACCCTTATGTCTTGGATGTTTATGTGAAACTTATTTTCTGTAAAATGTCATGTTCCTTAGAACATCCTCCCCTCAAAATGACCCCTCCCCCAACCCAAGAAGTGGTATCCATGTTGTTCGGTGACACTGGTGGAGAACAAAAGATCTCCCTGCTGAGACTGTGGTAGTGCTGAGACATCCACCATTTCCAATGAGCCTTGCACAGCCAAGTCATGATTATGGGAGCAGCAGGTTGGTCCAGCATAAGGGACCATTGGACTCTGATTACCCAACAGCACAAGTGGTAGCAATAAGACCTAACATTGAAAGTTTCAAGACTCCTGATGGAGAAGAGCGAGTCAAGTTGGATAGAGACTCTGAGGATCTGGGTTCTTTCTGAAGGCAGGCTGATCACACATCTTGTGCTGTCTAGATGGCATCCAATAAGCAGTTTAGACTGAACTGGTTGAGATTGGATTTTTTGTAGTTTACAAAAAGATATCCGAGGCAAACCTATAACTAGAGGTCTCTGACTTTGACGATAGTCACTTTGGTCATAGCTGAAAGGCACCAATCATCCATATGTGATAACAAGCTGACCCCTCTGAGCTGCAGATGGGATGGAACTACTGCCATGCACTTGTTAAACACCCAAGTGGCTGTGGTGAGACTGAAGGACAGGGCTCTTAATTGGTAATGATTTTCTCCAGCCAGGTGCAGAAACCTCCTCAACACCTCTGTAATTTTGATGTGAAGGTAGGCATCCTGGAGATCTAGTAAACACATCCAATCATTTGCTTTTAGACACGGCAAAACTGGCTGCACTATGACCATTTGTAGATGGTCTTTTTGATGTGAAGATTTAGGTCACTGAAATCTAGAATGGACCCTAAGTCTTTGTTTTCCTTTGGCAATAAAAAGGATCTTGAATAAAATCCAAACTCTCTCTCTGCTGTGGTGGGAATTCTTGGATAGCTCTTCTCTATAGAGAGAATTTCTTCTGTTCAGTTTGTGTTGGCAGGGTGGAACCTCTGAAAGCATCAGTGTTTGAAGAGATTGTGACTGGGAAAAGGATATAATATTGTTTCTGGATATTCAATCTCTCACTTACGAATAAGTCTGATGACTATCCAGACAAGGGAGTAGAGAAATAAACTGCCCTGATTATCTCCGGAGGGAAACAGTCAAACAAGCCTTCAGGAATGCTGGTTTGATTTGCTCAAAAAGGGCCCCAAAATCCCTGGTTTTACAGACTTCAAAGACATCAGGGTTAACATCCATTGAAGGGGCCAAAAATACCCCAGCCACTCCTGTCTGAATTGGAGTCAATGGTTTGAAAGTGTGATTTCCTAATCCACAGAGATTTGGACCCCCTTCTGATTCATGTCGTAGGATCACAGAATGGTCTCAAATGTGACTGCTATGTTAGACAGTCTTACAAGTCACACCTCACAAATGGCTCTTTCACAGACTGATCAAAGAAGTAGGAACCATCATGGGGGCATTCCTGAAGGATGCTTTAATGTTGTCCACAAAAAAATCAGAAAGGCCGGAAGCATCATGGTAATGCCACCCTAGCTGTGCTATCAGTTGCATTATGTAGTAGCTGCATAAGAAGGTTAGTGATGTTCACTTTCATACTTCACTGTAATCTCTAGCATGGGTGGTTTTTGCAAAGAGACTAAAGCCTGTTCCACTAAGACTCTTTTGAAGTGATTCAGGCGTTTGGCATAATTTAATGTTCCTGTGGCAAAAGTGCCCAAAGCACAAGCAGCTCTCCCATTCTATTCATCATTTGGTATTCAATAATGGGTAGACGCTGCTGCTTCACTGGACAGCTCTCATTGGTAGTTGTTGCTATAATCAAGGAATCCACCAGAAATTCCTTAAACCAGTTCTACCTATCCTTGGGGGGGGGGGGGTCAAAGAACTTTGTCGGGCTTTCTGAGATAACTTCAGAAGAAGCAGGCTCCTGTCATGCACAGCTGGTGGACAAATCTACTGGATGGTCATTAACAATAATAATTTAAGTAGTAGAAGGTGCAGACTAATAAGCCTCAAATAACATCTCCACGTTTTGAGGAATAAAGTCTCTGGGCCAGAACCCCCATCTCAATTCTAGGATCTCACCAAAGTTGGTATCTTAAGGGGGACTTGTGGGAACCATCTCACTCCGCCAAGTCGGTGCCTGAGGTGATGGACTCTGTACGGGAAGTCTATGTGGCTCCTTTTGCATATCCTCTTTCTAAAAATATAGTTTGGGTGAGGGATCTGATTCTTCAGAGGACCCAGAAAGGGCCTCTGCAGGCTCTTTGAGGTTATCAGCTCTGTTTTGTCCTTGGGATGACTAACAAAAGAGCTGTGGTACAGACTGCAGGGTGCACAAGGATGCAGTCAGCTCTCCAAAGAGAAGCAATCATCCTCTCTATAACCTTGAATGTTGACCCCCACATTCATTTGTACTGGAGAGGTCTGACCTGAACCTGCATCTGTTCCCACTGAAGTGGGCATAAGCAGTACTAAGGAGGGAAGGAATCCCTGACACCAATGATCTGGATAGCAACATTGAAGAGATCATCGCCTTCATGTCGCAGGCCAGGATGGAGGATTTGATTGATAGTTCTCCAGAATTTTGGGGGTTGTTGACATGTGCTGCTTGTGTTTTTTTTTTCTTGTCCAGGTTGCAAAATTCTTTCTAGGTTTGGAGGTGGGTTGGGGATTTGGCTTTGGTCCAGAGTTTCCAAGCGTTGCCTCTTTTGTGCATGAGTGTTCGTGTGGACTGGGATAGCTAGGGGTAAAAGAGTGATTTAACTCTTAGTTTTCACTTTAGCTGCAGATGTTGAAGGGACTTAATCCAAACGCAGTACCTTTGGGATTGAGGAAAAGCTGCAGTCATCTGACTTTTACTTCCTGCAGTTAGAGCTCCTAACTTTCTTTTGTTTTACTTTTTTTTTGGGGTGTTGGAAAGGGAACTTGGGGAAGCAGACCTTTCAAAATCAGTTTGTTTCATTGAAAGCTAATGACCTGGACCTAAATGCCTTACTTACACACACACACACACACACACACACACACACACACACACACACACACACACACACACACACACACACACACACACACACACCATTCTACAGCTAGGTGATCAGGCCCCAGGGCACCATGCCATAGCCAGGTTATTGGTATACTGAGGTGAGATTTTGGGGCACATTTACAAAAGGTCTTCTCAGCTTTATTCTATTTGTCCATTACAAAAAGTAGAACTGGCCTTCACACACAAAAAAAAATACATACATAGAAAAAAACAGTACAGAAAGAAAAAAAAAACACTGCTGGATAGAAACACTATAACCAGAGAAAATGTGGACCTATGAAAGTCTGAATGTATAACCACAAATGCTATTGTAATACCAGAACGATAGTAATATGAAAGATTACTATACCAAGACAAAGAAATGCACACATACACATATATATATGTAAGTATGTATATGGGTGTAGGATATCTCGTCACAGACACCCAGAATACCGATGTTAAAACCTCAACACCACCACTATGTTCTGAGAACACTACAGGGATTACCTGGAGAGGAGTAAAACAAATACAAGTGTTTTTCCAGGGGGGTAAGCCCCCCCTGTGCCCCCACATCCCCTGCTAATTATATACTAACTCTGAGATCACACAATTCCAGAGGAAAGAGAATACCTACCTGGGGATTATCAATCTCACATGCCCGTCAATCTGTCTGTGTTGATCAAATGGTGTTGACCAAACAAATGTCAATGCAGCCAGTCATTCAATCAACTATCTGCAAACTATATATATATATATATATATATATATATATATATATATATATATATGGGTCTACTTCATTGAATCGAAATTTCATTTGACCTAAACCCATTTGATCGAAATTTCATTTGATCGAAAACCAGTATTCAATGCAAACAACAGGGATTTGTCCCCCTCTCCAATGTCGTGTGACCCTGGAGTTGGTATATATAGTTATGGGGTGTGTGGGGGGTGCAGCCCCCCACATTCGGGGATGTGGGAGGCAAAGCCCCCCACCTAGTTTCCTTTAAAAGAAAAAAATAACACAAAAAGTACATATTTTAATCGAAAGTAGATGGGCGGCTACTCCCCCCACCCCCCCAATGTGACAAATGTTGACAAATGGACTGGTACCCGCAAGTTCATTCTCTGTTTGGCATAATTTCCTTTGGGGTAAATCCTCAGAGTGATACTTGGCAAGGTGCACAAGGTCTTCAGACTTACCTGCTCTGTAGTTCCTATGACCCAATGATCCTGTGATGAAACATAATTGCTGTTACATGTTGGTTTAGAAAGTGAAGGTCCAGAATGAAAAAAGCAAAACAGTTAAATCAGACTAGTTAAGTTTGTAAAACCCATGAATTTTATTGTTTATTAAATTGAAGGTGCAGAGGCAACACTACAGAGGTAACTATAGTTTATAGACTAAACTGCAGCAAAAGATGTGTCATTGCCATAAAGGCAAACGCTTCTGAAAAATCTGTCACAGTTAGCACTGCAATACAGGTCTCCCACAAAACAGATGCAGCTGAAAATTCCCCAAAGGAAGAGAGTAACTGCAGAATTAATCTCACTTCACTTTGTCAATAACAAAAAAAAAAATGTTAATATTTTGCACAGAGGTTTAAGGGTCCATACATCATCATACATCATGTCCCCTTCTCCAAGTGCCTTTAGAAACACACATGTAGAAGTCTTCCTCTCAGCCAGGCAATACTGGTCACTAGAGGTAAATGAACTCTTTTATGCTGTCAATTTTCAGATAAAGTCTTTTTTTCTGAGAGGGTATATTGAGCTAATTGCCTTAACCCAAGAATAGTAAGTTGCCTGTGAGCATGGTTATCATGAAGGGTGTCATGCCTTGTGTGTCCATCTGTGAGTTCAGAATACAGATTAGTTAAACGAGTACACTGTTAAGGGTATCTGCCACGGCAAGAATTTGTCCTGTGAAGATACCGAGTACAACTCTTCTAATTTGAACTGCTAGCAAAGAGGTGAACATTTTTTTCTTTTCTCCATCAGAACATCAAGTGCCTCATTCTGAGTGCCACCATCAGTTGCATTTCTATGTGAAGCATCAGGGAAGGCAACTAGTTTCAGGAAATCCTACTTCTTCAGGGATTAATGTTTTAGAATTACTTTTGTAGAACGGGTTTCCTGAACAGCTCTCTTGTTTTATGAATGGTGTGCAAAGTAGTATGCTCAATGCTGAATGTCAAAAAGGAAGTATTAAAAATTATTAGTTTGCTTTGGATGGAAACCTAGACAATTTCTCCTATTTTTAACCCAAGTCCATCTTAGAAGTTCTGAGGGGGTATCACACAGCACTATTCCATCAATAGTACACAGGTCTTCCATAAAATAAGTAGTCGTGCTATTCACTACCAACTAGGTTTGCTTTCTAGTAAGGAATAACTAAAGTGGCAATGAATTGCTAACCGACCCATAAAAGGTCATCTATATAAAAGGCAAGCACTCTATTAACACCAATGTTAACCTGCATTCAGTAGAAGACAGCAGGGTCAACCTTTAGATTTTTTCTCTTGACTTACTGAAGTGTTTCACTTTGTTATTTTAATACATACATACATACATGAAAGTATTTCATGTATGGGCATTAATGCCCTTCTAGTTGCCAAAATACTTGTTCCCATAACAAGTGTCCAGGCTGCTCTTAAAAATATCTAAACTAGTACTTGCTTTAATATAATTTAGTAGAGCATTGTGTCTGGCAGTCCAGAAACATACTGCTATTTCCAGAATTATTCCACACATTATACCTATATTGGGCTACTGTTAGCAGAAGGGGGAGAAGAGGGGGAAGGCATGCCCGAAGGCAGGTAAAGGCTAGGACTTTGATAGTGAGGGTCGGAACTTTGAATGTTGGCAGTATGACTGGTATAAGGAGAGAGCTAGCTGATATGATGGACCAAAGGAAGGTTGGTATATTGTGTGAGCAAGAGACCAGATGGAAGGGGAGCAAGGCTAGGTGTATTGGAGGCGGGTTCAAATTGTTTTATCATGGTGTGGATGGGAGGATAAATGGCATAGGGGTTATCCTGAAGGAACAGTATGCTAAGAGTGTTTTGGAGGTGAAAATAGTGTTGGATAGAGTGATGTTTATGAAGCTGGAAATTGATGGTGTAATGATGAATGTTGTTAGTGCACATGCTCCACAAGTTGAGTTTGCAATGGATGAGAAAGAAAAATTTTGGAGTGAGTTGGATGAAGTGGTGATGACTGTACCCAAGGGTGAGAGACTGGCGACTGGAGCAGATTTCAATGGGCATGCTGGTGAAGCGAAAAGAGGGGATGAGGAAGTGATGGGTAGGTATGGTGTTAAGCAAAGGAATGCAGAAGGTCAGACGGTAGTGGATTTTGCAAAATGGATGGACATGACTGTGGTGAATACGTACTTTAACAAAGACGGAGGAGCATAGGGTGACATACAAGAGTGGAGGAAGATGTACACAGGTGGATTATATCTTATGAAGAAGGGCCAGTCTGAAGGAGATTGGAGACTGTAAAGTGGTGGCAGGAGAAAGTGTAGTTAGGCAGCATAGGATAGTGGTTTGTAGGATGACATTGGTGATCAAGAAGAGGAGGAGGAGTATGAGGGCAGCACCAAGGATCAAATGGTGGAAATTGAAAAAGGGTAATTGTGAGGTGGAGTTCACTGAAGAGATAAGTCAGGCACTGGGTGGCAGTGAAGACTTACCGAATAGCTGGGTAACTACAGCAGAGCTAGTAAGGGGAGATGGTTAGAAAGGTGCTTGGTGTGACATCAGGAAGGAGGACAAGGAGACCTGGTGGTGGAATGAAGAAGTACAGCAGAGTATACAGAGAAAGAGGTTGGTGAAGAAGAAGAAGAAGAAGAAAAAGTGGTATTGTCAGAGAGATGAAGAAAGTAGACAAGAGTATAAGGAGATGAGGTGCATGGCAAAGAGAGAGGTGGCGAAGGCTAAGGATAAGGCGTATGAAGAGTTGTATGAAAGGTTGGACACTAAGGAGGGAGAAAAGGACCTGTACCGATTGGCTAGACAGAGGGACTGAGCTAACAAAGATGTGCAGCAGGTAAGGGTGATAAAGGATAATGAGGGAAATGCACTCACAAGTGAGGAGAGTGTGTTGAGCAGATGGAAACAGTACTTTGAGGGGCTAATGAATGAAGAGAATGAGAGGGAGAGAAGGTCAGATGATGTGAGGGTAGTGAATCATGAAGTGCAGTGGATTATCAAGGAGGAAGTAAGGATAGTTATGAAGAGGATAAAGAATGGAAAGGCTGTTGGTCCAGATGACATACCTGTGGAAGCATGGAGGTGTTTAGGTGAAATGGCAGTGAAGTCTTTAACTAGATTGTTTAATGAAATCTTGGAAAGTGAGAGGATGCCTGAGGAATGGAGAAAAAGTGTTTTGGTACCGATTTTTAAGAATAAGGGTGATCTGCAGAGCTGTAGTAACTTCAGAGGCATTAAACTGATCAGTCACAGCATGAAGTTATGGGAAAAAGTAGTGGAAGCTAGGTTTAGAAGGGAGGTGATGATTAGTGATCGGAGGTGATGATTCGTGATCATCAGTATGGTTTCATGCCAGGAAAGAGCACTACAGATGCGATGTTTGCTCTGAGAGTGTTGTTGGAGAAGTACAGAGAAGGTCAGAAGAAGTTGCATTGTCTCTTTGTGGACTTAGAGAAAGCATATGACAGGGTGCTTGGAGAGGAGTTGTGGTATTGTATGAGGAAGTCTAGAGTGTCAGAGAAGTATGTAAGAGTGGTACAGGATATGTACAAATGTAGTGTGACAGCGGTGAGGTCTGCGGTGGGAGTGACGGATGTGTTTAAGGTGGAGGTGGGATTACATCCAGGATCAGCTCTGAGCCCTTTTTTATTTGCAATGGTGATGAACAGGTTGACAGATGAGATCAGATTGGAGTCACTGTGGACTATGATGTTTGCAGATGACATTGCGATCTGTAGTGAGAGTAGGGAACAGGTGGAGGAGACCCTGGAGAGGTGGAGATGTGCTCTAGGGAGAAGATGAATGAAGGTCAGCAGGACTAAGAATATATGTGTGTGAATGAGAGGGAGGATAGAGGAATGGTAAAGATGCAGGGAGTAGAGTTGGTGAAGGTGGATGAGTTTAAATACTTGGGATCAACAGTTCAGAGTAATGGTGAGTGTGGAAGACAGGTGAAGAAGAGAGTACAGGCAGGATGGAGTGGGTGGAGAAGGGTATCAGGAGTGATTTGTGACAGACGAGTACCAGTAAGAGTGAAAGGGAAGGTCTACAAGAGTGTAGTGAGACCAGCTATGTTATATGGGTTGGAGACAGTGGCGTTGACAAAAAGGCAGGAGTCAGAGCTTGACGTGGCAGAGTTGAAGATATTAAGATTTGCACTGGGTGTGACGTGGATAGACAGGATTAGGAATAAGTATATTAGTGGGTCAGCCCAGGTGGGAAGGTTTGAAGACAAAGCCAGAGAGGCAAGATTACGTTGGTTTGGACATGTGCTGAGCAGGGATGCAGAGTATATTGGGAAAAAGATGCTAAGGATGAAGCTGCTAGGTAAAAGGAAAAGAGGAAGGCCTAAGATAAGGTTTATGGATGTGGTGAGAGAGGACATGCAGGTGGCTGGTGTGACAGAGCAAGGAAGAAATGGAAACAGATGATCCGCTGTGGTGACCCCTAACGGGAGCAGCCGAAAGAAGAAGATGTGGAAGAGAAATATGATGTCACAAGACAGTTCTATGCCTTGCAAAAATGCAGACTTGATGTTCATGAAATTAATTTTTACTTATTTGATACATTACGGCCAAACAAAGGTGAAAATATTCTATTACACTTTTGTGAAACTTTCGAAAGTTATTTTCTACAAAGTTCTTCAAAGCCTCCTGACATAAGGTGTGCTTTACATATTATTCCTTTTGAGTTTATTTGGGAGTAAATGCCTATCTAGTAAAGAGGCATTCTTGTCCATCTTTATCAACTTCTGCAAAGACATTTTCTTTCCAGTGCCATGCCTCATCTTTTTTTTGCTTATTCAAACAATACATATTCAGTCAGGAATACATCATGTTCCTGATGTGAATCAGAAGGCTCCATCTGATCAACTCTTTGTTAAATGTGAACATAGTTTACATGTGACATATCACCACCTACTGTGCATGCAAAATCAACTAGGTATAAACATTCTAAGTTATACCACGTCTGGTGTCTTCCTGTAATGTTACCTACTCAACATAAGATCTGTATAAACTCTTTCCTTATGCAAAACTCTTCATCTGTAAATATTATAAATAAGTATTAAATGATCACACATATCTTGGTAGTCTACTTCAGTCTTGACTTTGTGCAGCTTAGAATAATGCACCCTTGCACGAATATTGCCAGACCTAACAAATACCACAGCTCCATCCTGGTCAATGCTGTCTCCAGGTCCTTTCTACTCTACACATTCAGCCCTTTTGTAGTGTGGCCTACCTTCTATTTTAAATCTTTCAGTTGTGGGATAAAGTTGTTTCCATAATGCTACCTGAATTCTGACTGAAAGAACATTCAAGTCTCTACAATTATTCTCATTGAGAAACGAAAACCATTGAAATATGTTTCCCCCCGCCATGCTCTTTATATAGTATCTTCTAGAGCAGGCAATTTTTCAATTAAAAAAGGGAGATCTGGGTCCTGATCATACACAACCTGATATTTGTGCCATCAGGCCAATATCTAATGCCATTTTCCAGTAACATTTGCTATTAGCTTTGATATCCCTTCTGTAGTGTGTGTGTGTGTGTGTGTGTGTGTGTGTGTGTGTGTGTGTGTGTGTGTGTGTGTGTGTCTTTCCACAAGTACTGAAGTTCCCTGATTTATTTCTAATTACAGTATTATTGAATTTGCCATCACTGTCACTGAATAACTTTTGTAGCGGACCATGTTTGCATAACCAGCAACAAATACATCACCACCACCATCATCATCAACACCCCTTTTACCCCATTTTCTACATCGGGTCAGGTGTTATGTTAATAGTTGCCATATCTCTTGATTCAGTGCCACACTCCCGCCTTCTTTGACACTCATGCCTGACTATTGCAGATGTTCTCATACACAATCCATCCACTTCTTTGCTGGATGCCCACATGTCTCTTATCTTCTTCCTGTCTGTCCCAAATCATCTTTACCACATTGCTTTCTGCTTTTCTGCACATATGCCCTAACCACCATAATTTGTTCTCTATCTTTTCTGAAATTGCAGCTACTTCGGCTTCTGCCTATATGTCCTTATTTCTTCATCTGTCCCACAGTGTGCATCCTGTCTCAGGCACTTCATTTCCATCACCTCTAGCTTCCTCATTTGCTCTGCATTTACTGACCAGGTTTTTGTACCATACAGCAGTACTGGTCACACCACTGTTTTGGACACCTTACGTTTCAGCTTCTTTTGGCATTCCTCTGTCATACAGTACACCAGACACACTATATAAGTTGGTTGCAGCCCCTCTGGTTCTAGCTTTGGCCTCTTCATACAGACTTCCCTTCTCCTCAACCACCCCTCACTATCTTCCCCTTCTATCTCAATTCTCAGCTTCTGATTTCACAAATTTACTGCCATAATCATTGTCTGATATGTGCTTAGTTTCATCCCATGTGCCCTCAGTTTTGTATTCCATTCCCCTATCTTTCTTGCTCAGATTCTGCCTGTAATGCCACATTGTCTGCATACAGCAACTTTGTTGATCTGTCCCCTCGGACTTGAATACACCAATGAATACAGTTCCTTACATTTTCTGATGGTCTTGCTGTGTTAAAAAAATGTAAAAACTGCTGAAAGATATGATGGTATCAAATGCCAGGTTCAACTTCATGCAACTCTGTATCAACTGCCAGTGAGGCAGTGCAGTGCACTACAGTGAGCACTTAGTGAGGCAGTGCAGTGAGCACTCAGTGAGAGGAATGTCAACAATGGGATTCGTTAGTTTCAGGTTTGTAATATTTCTCCTTAAGTTCCCAGTTGTTAGTATTTGTTTCAAGACCAAGACACACTTGTATCTGTTTCCTGATCTACAAAACAGTTTTCACAGACTGTCCACAGAAGCTTGTCCAAAGCTACAGTTTATTTAAAACTGCATATTTCTTCTTCCTGGTCAAGTTACATGAAATTATTAGGATTCCCTTAGGGTCTTTATCAAGAATGTTGTGATACAATAATGTCCCGAGTTACTGAATTCAAGAGTCGCTGGTTGTTTAAGCGCTGTCGAAAATACTCTAGTACAAAACAATTTAGCCAACTAATAGGTGTTCCAAAATACAGGGCATATGGATTTCCTGCCAAATGTATGTACAAGATTATGGCTGTCACACTGACATCTTTTGTCTGTTCAACTTAACTTCTTTGGCTCTGTGAAATATGTTTACCCTGACTTCTGTTGCTAACCACTGTATTGCCTGATGTCTCTCCTCTGAAAATGTGCTTTAGAGTTAATTTCAGTGATGCAAAAATTTGTTCAGCACTTGCTACTAAGTGCCTTTTACATTTATGCATGCAATATCTAACAACTTAAAAACAAGGACTGCATCGGACAGCGCCATTTTACATGAATGCATACGACAGTATCTTTGCTGATAATCAGTTATGTAGTGTGTCATTGAAACTGCACTGCCTCTTATAATCTGATTATATTTAGGGCATGCCTTAGAATTCTCTTCCTCTCCCTCCCTAAAAAGCATAGCACCAAGTCTAGTCATTAAATTTAGTGGACATGCTTTCATCTATTTTCATATCCTCGTTTAAATCTTCACTGAAATATCTTTTAAACTCCTGGAAAGTGACAGCACAACTAGAAGGATATGCTTCATTCACCCATCTCAAGTCCAAATCATAACATCATTCTTTCAGCTTTTACAAGACTTATTTTGTCAAACACAGGTAATATACAATAGCTGGAAACCATCCTAAACTGTAAGTGACAAGCTATTTGAATTCTTAATAAACCAGACAAATGCCCAACAGTAATAAAAATATTCATCCCTGAGAGATTTACAGTTCAAAACCAACACCTGACCCCTAAAACCAATACTGTCTACTACATACATACATACATACTGCATAATTCCCACAGAGACTGGCTGGATTTAGTCTATGCAACTAAAGTCTGGAATTCTACCTCAGCCACTAAAAGGTAAGCATCTATCTTCACCAACTTCAAAACTATACTGAAGACACATTTAAAGACAGAACAGCTTAAGCATTTGTTTTTACCTCCTAGATAACACCTACCACAACTTTATGCTCCTACTGCATACAAACCTTGCAAGATTTCATTATTAAGACACCACTCCGGCTAGCATTAATAACTAGAACATAATAATTTCCTCCTAGTTTTTCATCTTTTCTTCATCCGGATTATGGTTTTCTTTTTTTTTTCCTCGCCTTGCCTTACTTTTTTGCTTTTCCAGGCATCCTTTCAATGCACCCTGAATGGGTGAGGTTTTTGTGCTATAGTATAGTAGATGCTATAAGGAGCACTTTATAGATTTTTACCCAACTTCTTGATCCATTTTCCCTCTATATTTTCAACATACATTAAATATAAATATTACACTGAAGTAACTAAGGAAGAAATAACTGAATTCAGCTGGAGGTCTGAGGACCTAAACTACGAGGTTCAAGATGCTTTAGAGGTGCATTTTAGAATGGTTTTCCCACTTTTTTATCTAGTGACAGCCTGAAAAAAATCATGACTAAAGAAAGAAAGATAAAAAAAATGAATTTCTTTCAAGCAAAAAGCTGTATGCAAGGCTGAATCTTCAAAGCTGATAAAAGATTCATTTCCTGACTTATTTTTGAAAGAAAATTACTTAATTTTTTTACTGCTACCAAAAGAGTTATGAATGCAGCATTCAATACTGTGGGGGCGCTCACACACACACACACACACACACACACACACACACACACACAGTGGCACTACTCCTAGCAAGACAGGTGTACCACAAGACATGCATTCACGCACACACACCCGCACACATCAATTATGACTACTTGCATGAAAGTAACCACCACAGGTGTCTGCTTATGATAATGAATTAATACCAAGATAAATAATGGACGATAACTGTATTTCAACTTATAGCAGTCAGAACCATAAGTGCAACCCAATGCAACTCCTGGCTCTCTGAACTTCTTATCTTATGTATCAAGGACCATCACCAAAAACCATGGACAGATTTTATATACTGCTCTTATATAATTAGAAAGTTGCTAGAAAAACAGGTCTTGTATTAACAAGCATTTATCTGAAGGATATTCAGTCTGAAACTCACATGACTGCCATCATTTAGTGACTACAATTCATAATTTGCCAGGACAAACAAAGGTTTTATGAGAAGCAGACCAAAATATGAAGCAAAATCAGGGATTGTTGAGAGCAATGCCTTCTGTGCATGCACACACACAAAAGACCATCAGTTACAGCCATGTCTATGACTGTGCGCAGTGCAACTCGGATATCTCAAACACATAATGACCTAAAAATACTTTCAGCTCACTGCTGTCAGATGGACACAGTGCAAACTACTGCATTCCACCACTGCACTCTCAACTTCTTAGCTCAGGAATCGGAGATAACAATAAAAAAGAATGGGGTATAAAGGCTTAAAAGCAGGAACAAGAATGAAATATTGCACTTAAAAAGTTGTTGCAATAACAAGCTTTGCATACATTTTCGGAATAATAAAAAGTCAAACTCAAATGGCTGTCATTATTTAGTGACTGCATTATTAATTTGCTAGAAAAATACAAAGTTCATACCAAAATATAAAATTCAGGGGTATTCTGTGAAATCAGGGACACTTCAATGTTTTGCTAAAAGCGGCAAAAATAGCTGACAAGTTGTTTTTTTAACTGAAGTCTCTTACCCCATTCTGCCTCAATGACACCCTACTGAATGGAGTTTTACATTTCCACTTAAATTCAACAAATGTTCTGAAAAGAGCAGCAGTGGCAAGCACTACTAAAGCAGCTTGGATGTCAAGGAGCATGGTGCCAGACTGCAACTGAACTGTCAGAATCAGCTGAAATGGAACTTATCCTCACAGTCCAATCACATCTTAGGAGACACACGCAAGGCTGAACAAACAGAAAGGATTTCTTGAAGAGGAACACTATACATAGAATGCAGTGCCACAAAGCAGTACTCTTTAGCTCCCCTAGCTCACCCAATAAATCTGTCAGTACATTATTAGTGCTACAAAAATGGCAAGATTTGAGAAGTATGCTTGAGGCATTCCTAATTTTAAAACTCTGGGAGGACGAATTACGTGGAGGACTGTTCACTTTGACAGTACTCACAAGAGTGTTGGTACCATCACAGATTGCAGATGCAGCTGATTCAACAGTATTTTGCTATTCATTAACATGGCATTACAGTTTAAGGCTTGAATACTACCTCAGCTTCCATAATTCCAGTAATTCTTTAAATGATGGTAGCACAATGCACTGATTTAGTATTTAAAAAATGCTGAGAAAAAGGCCTGCTTTAAAGCATGCTCCTGGATCTTCAGCTCCATCAGCATTTGCTGTAATCTGGCTCTGAGTACAGTTACACTTTCAGGGCTCCCCCTACTCCCCTAAACATCCCCTATTGCTTCAGTTATAGTACGCAGCTCTCTACCCAAATAACCCTAAAACTGGAATCCTACTCTATCCTTAAAGTCCACCATGTTGTGATTTCCAACAAGATCACTACTACTTAAGCTACACAACATCGGGCAGAGATGCCTTAATTATTGTACGCCTCCTAATTTCCCAGCAGGACAGACTTTAGACACCTGGATAACAAATGTATGATTTCATACTTCATGCTATGTCTATATACTGACAGTAACATTGTGTAATAATTTTCCTTATACAAGGTACCCACAATTATTTCACAACGGAACCCTAGCCATTATAAACCTCAAGACTACAAACCGCTTATTTATACATATGCATCTTACACCAGTATGTATCTGTATGAGCTTATATGTATGTCTCTTATGGTTGAACCAATTCTTCTAACTTCGTATTATATACAACAAACTTTATAAGACTGCAATGCATGTATATGAACTTTCCCAAATGATCAGCGTTCAAGTATCTCAATATTCAGACTGCTCCAAAATACACAAAAATTCTCAACTGGTTGTCATGTCTTCTGTGTGAATCTTTTTTTTCCTGGTCATTTGATGAAAAAAAATGGATCAAAGCCCAATCAGACCATCACCTACAAAAGTAATTAAATAAATTAATGCATTAGTTAATTTCTCAGTCATGCAGTCTACAACCGAGACCATTGAAATCAGTAATGGGGGAACATTACTTCCCTAGCCACTACACCATACCACAGAATAATGATTAAATCTGCAGCAACTGTTCTGCTGCACTGAAAAACAGCACCTGTTATGTTTCCTTCACTGAAAAATAACCGTAAAAACAACAACCCTGCATTCTGCATGTTTTTTTACAAATTGCTAGAGATCATGCTTGGCATCCCTTATTACCCTTTCCTCCACTGTCATTTCTGAATGCACTGCTACTAAGACTAATGTTCTCTGGTTATGAACCTATAATTGCGTGAAGACTCAAACTGTTTTATGTAACACTTACATACTTGACATTAAATCTTCATGACCCATGTCTGCTCATTTCAACAGTAGGACTGGTAGCTGTAGGCAACAGTCAGTAGAGTACTATGAGACTAGAATATTCCACAACCTGGAGCGTGCTTTGTTAAACCATAAAACAACATATGGTTCAGTTTTATTTCTCCACATCTCTCTCTGCAAGGGATAAACTGCACTAGGATGGGGTATGGTGGGAATATATGTTGAAGTGAATGGATGTGGATCATGAAAATCTAACATTATGGTAAAAATATAACTTTGGTATCTTACATGCCCCGGTCCATTCACTTCTATCCAATCCAGCCACTTCAACAGTAAGCCACACCTCCAGCTTCTCCTTGGATGGTATCATAACAGGAAACCCCAAGGACATTCGCTTCAAAGGTTGACCTAGACCTTGAAATCACTTCCAGCTAACTTACTACCTTACAACAGTCTGCAAGGAAACTCATGTTATAGCTGCACATATATACTGTCAACAGAATAGTTCTTAAGAAAAAGATAGAGGAGGTAGGTATGGCCCTTATGAAATCGATATTTGGTGTGTTAGGCAACATTATGCTGCAATCTGCATAGCAAACAACACTAAACTCTGTTAACCAGTTGAACAAGATGACCTTGGACAGTTTTTGACTTGCTTTACTTGATGCAGAGGAAACAAAAACAAGTTGGTCATGTTTTCTAATATCTTGGGTGCTACCAAGTTAAAATCTTAGCTGAAATCATACATTAGGACAATGAAAATACAGTTGTGTTAGGCACATACTACAAGTATACAGGTCTGAGAAGTTGCAGTTTGGTAGTCCTCATTATTGCGATATCCTGTCAGCAGTTGGCCAGCACTCAGACTGACTTTCAGAGCTGTACCTTCCCCCAATGGCTTTGAACAACTCTTTTATATTCAAACATCAGGACATTGATGGTATAAGAGGGGAATCAGTCAATGCCATCTTCAGGTCTTTCTTGCCTAGGGTGGGCCAGGAGCCTGCCCTAGGCACCAAACTGTATCTGGAACAAGAGGGGGATATCCCCTCCGACAAAAAGGCCCAACTAAGTGGCTGCAATCTCCTTCTCTAGACTTAAAAGAAAGTTTTGGTGGTAGGGGACCTAGTATGGAAAAATGTGGGAAGATGAAAGGATGGTAAAGGGTATCCACCCCAGCCCCAGGATATCCTGTCATGGAGAAGAAGGGATGATGGGACGACTGCAACAGTGAATGCACTGGAATTATAGTAAATTCTTAACACAGCCATACTTCATAATATTATACACTGTTGCAATCCTCATCACTTGGAAGACTCACAGTATACTGGAATGGTGTGTGGCTGTGAATGATAGGGGCCCCCTGGGAGAGCAAATCCTGTAGAATGGCAGAAGTAAATACTTCCCCTGGATGCAAACACTAGATTTTAATCTTCTGAAAAGATATACACTGTAGACAAAATAGCTGGCTCCAAAACAGATGGAGTACTAACCTTCTGCGGAATACTGTGGTGGCTGCAGTGGCTCTGCTGAATTGTGCATTTACATGACTTTGTACAGATTTACCATGGACAGAGCAACAATATCAAATATGCTGAGCATGTCACTCAGAGTGTGCCTGTTTATTTACAAGCTTTCCCTTCCTGCCTTTCGCAAAGGGCAAAGAGTTGCTCTGATTTATTAATTTTATTTTATTATTTTTTATGAGTTCAAATAAATTCTCAATTGTCTACACACATCTAAAGAGAGAAATGTACTCCCTCATTTGTTCTGGGGCTTAAGGAAAACAAAGATGAATGACCTGAGTGAAAGAGATCTCAAAAACAACTTTAGGCATGACTACGGTTGGTGCAAAGGAACAGCCACTCTTTGTGAAAGATTAAGACTGTTTCATTATACATCAGAGCTTTTAATTCTAAGATTTATTCTAGCAGATGTCACAGCAATCAAAGTAGTGTCTTCCAAGAAAAGTACCTGAAGGGAGCTGACACTGCTGATGTGGATGTGGACAGTGTGAGCGTCTCTAAAACACGGTTAAGATCCCATGGTGGAATGATGTTATTTTTAGGTGACTGGAGATGTAAAAGCCTCCTTATGAAATGCTATGCTAGTGCTTGAGAATATAAAGGAGAGATCCAGTGGTAGTCAGGGTGAAACAACAGGAACAAGGACCATTAAGGAGGAGGCATAAGACAGACAAGTTTTGTAAAGGCCAGAGATACTCGAGCTAAGATCAGATCCTGGTCTCTGAATAGGAACAAAAGGTAGAATCTTTTCCATTTTGCCAGGTATAATGTCTCACTTCCCTCAACACATTTAGCACATCCTTTGAAAACATGTGCCTGGAAAGGATATCCCTCTTCACGGTATCATACAGTCTACTAAGGGAAATGTCTGCTTTGTGTATAGAGCCAACAAACTCTATTCTGTCAGAGCTATTTGATATTCATAAGTTCAGTGGCAGCATGAATACCCAATCGAGGGATCTTAATCTCTTTTGCAAAATAAATAAAACACGGTGGAGGGATAGGTATGTATCACACATAATACCTCTTATATGGAAACAACTTCCACTCTACATAAAGTTTAAGTGCTTGGCTTACTATATTCAGATGTAATTTGGATGAATGGATGGGTAACCATAAATTCTCTTCCTAGTCTAGCACCTATGCCCCTCATCGATGGGGGCAACAAGTAAATGTCCCAAAATTTCCTTGTTCTGCCTGCCTCTGGGTTATTCATACCCAAAGTATAAGGGCTAAAAACTACCATTGGAAAGTAAGGCTAGGCTTCTTAAGATCCTCAAAGATCCATGGCCTAGTAAGTACCTATGAACCTATGACGGTTAGATCATTCAATCTGTCAGCTTTATGGTGTTTCGATTAGGTGTACTTTTTTCTGTATCAGGAGTTTCACAAGTTGAGGCAACATTTTTAGTCCTGCACTTGCTAAGCTCAGCAGGAGGGAAAACAATGCTGCTTATAAACAAAGCTAACAGTAAAACCTTTGGCCTTTCCTCCTTGATCTTCTGCAATACCATGAGGATCAAGGTTATAGGAAGGAAAGCATGCAGAAATAGACCTGTCAAACTCAGGGAGTAGGCATATAATATATTTTCCAGTCTACCACTGTTGCTGTAATACAGCAAAAGATTCTTGGCTACCTGGCCTGGAGGGATTTGACTTCTGTCATGCAAATTTGTTGACCAGCTCTAGAAAAGTTTCCATTTTCAGCATCAACTCATGTACCTACCCGAGATCAGCTCACCTTGTGTGCCAAAACATTTTGTTGAGAGCAGAAGTAAGCTACCTATACATCAGACCAGACTTCTGGGCAATCTCCCATGCCTGCATAGCAAACCTGCAGAGAATGAAAGAGAGGTCACTCCCTTGTTTGTGGTATCCTCATAACTGCAATGCTATACACAAGGATTTGAAAGGTTTCCTGATCCCAGATCTGTTTGAATGCTTTCAGCACTAATACAACAGCTATAATTTTCTTTCACATTTACACATCTGTTTCTCATGCATCCATTAACTTCAGGAATTCGATACAGGCTCCCCAGGTTAACTCTGAGGTGACTGTGTTAAATGGCTAGACTAGTCAGAAAGGTACCATAAGACTGACATGTACCTGCATTTATCCACCACAAGAACACTTTCTTTGTGCAGGGGACAATAGGGATGAGGACCCAAACTGTCTGGGAATGCTGACACCATCTGTTCATCAAGTATCACTGCAGATTTCTCATCTGCAATCATGCTAATGGGACTACAAGAGTACATGATGCACGGAAGACAGATGATCTTACTTGCAGTAATAGTCTGCTTCTTTGGTGTGTCTGGAAAAATGAAATCAGAGACAGTACCTTGCCCTCAAAGGGGAATGCCTTCTGTAGTTCCTTATCTAAAAAGCCCCCCCCCCAAAAAAAAAATCCCTTGGAGTTAAGTTTGACTTAGAACGATTAGAGAAAGGCAAAATATTTGAAATCATGCAAGGATAAAATTCATGGCCCTCTGAATTGCTTCCACTGAGTCTGCTTCTAGCAGGCAGTCATCTACATATGGTTAAACGTGTATGCCCTTGTCCTGCAAAATTCTATTACTGAAGCCAGGCATTTAGTAAACAACATGGCTGTGGTAGGGAAGTAAAAGGGAATGGTTTTGAGCTGTACTCTCCCCTTCAAATCTTAGCAACTTTCTGTGATCAACTGCTATAAAATAAAGGAATAATTAATTAATTACTAAGTAAGTAGGCACCCATCATGTTCAGGGTGACTAAAATAGTTGAAGGGACAGAAGACGTAGAAGGCTTTAAAGGGTCAGCATTTTTAATTTTGGAGTGACTACAAACTTGTTTCATCTTAAGAGATAAACAACACATCCCCATGTTGCTTTTTTTTTTTTGTCCACTAAGAACAGCCTTGAATAAAATCCTGAATTCTCTTCCCCTTTTGGCAACCTTTCTGTGAGTCCTTGTCAAGTATTTTTAGCCCAAGTAAAAACATTTCATTTGGTCTTTTGCCACTACAGGGTTCCCCCCTTAACTTTGGTCTGCTTTTGAATTGTAAGCTGTACCCTTGTCTCATGAGGTTAAAGTCCCACTGGACCTGGTTATATATTCCCATTCTTTTACAAATAATTCCTAGATACCTTGCGACTCTCCAAGGAGTTGGAGGAGGAGGGTTGTGGCTTGTAGTCAGGGTGGGATTACTTGAGGTATGGGAGATAGTAGTTAACTAATCTTTACTACTTCTACAACAGGTTGAAAATTTCAAGCTCGATCTGTCTATAACACTTAGGCTCTACCACTTCCTTGGTCACTTTAACACATGTATATTTTCAACTTGACACCTCTGTGAATGGCTGAGTAATGACTGTTAACTACGTACTTGATCACAACTGATGGGAAACACACCCTGCCTAAAAAACACCTTCATTTGCACATACACTTCTGCAGGATGACAAGTCTCGTTCCATACAACAACATCCTTCTTTTATACACAAACTCCACAGTTCCACAACACTGAAGAAAGAAAAGAACCCTCCAGTACAGCACAGATGGGTCTCATATAGATAACAATATCATAGTACCTACATTAATAATCTACAATTAAGTGGACATTCAAAAATAATGTGACTGTTCAGTTAGAATCAGATCATATGGCCATTGATTCCTCATAGAGAAGCCTGTCAGCTTCATGTTATCTGTAGTACTTCCCGTTTCCTTACTTGCAGTTTACTATCATACTTTCAGTAACAAAACAGGTCATATTTTATGCACACATATATGTATACACACACACACACACACATATATATTAGATATATAAATACATCTATATCTATCTACATATATTTTTAGATGTATGTATATATGTACTTACCAAGACTTTTTTCATTGTTTAATAGCTTGCAGTCACAACATCTGACCTCAATATTGCATAAGCTCTGCCACAAGGCCCTACACCTACACGCTTCCTGAGAATTTTGTCATTGTTTAATAACCTGCAGTCATAACATCTGACCTTGATATTGCAGGAGATCTGCCACAAGGCCCTATACCAGAAGTTTATGGAGAATTGTTTAATAGCCTGAAGTCATTACATCTGACCTCGATATTGCAGGAGCTCTGCCACAAGGCCCTGCACCTACACCTTACTGAGAATTTTGTCATTGTTTAGTGTAAGCATATTTATCATGAAGAACCTTGCTGTGAAGTAACTTTAATCAGTTAAATACATGCCTGCTCTGTAACTGAAATTCTCTGTCAAATAAAATAGTCTTTGTCATCTAAGGGCCTCTTTCTAAGTTGGCCACTGTTCCTTTTTGCTTGACCAGTAGACTGTGACTGCATATGCCAGTTATTTAGTCTTAGGAAATGACAGACAACCTGTTTTACGTGCAGCTTTTTGTTAATTGCTTTGCCTTGGCTATAAACTGATTGTGCTCACATATACTTTATGCCATTTTTCATCCTCTCATGACTCAATAAGATCTCTCCAACTCTGTCCCAACCACTTATCCATACTTCCTCTTTACACTCTCCACACATTGCACCAAACCTATTTAATATTGCACTTCACCTTTATTATAAACATAGGCTGATTAATTGTACTTCATCTCAAACCAAAACAAAATTAAGTGCAAGAATCCTCTCCACAAAACAAGCAAGCATAATTCCCCAATATACTAAAATCCTTCTAGAAGGAGATAGCACCATAATCTTGGCCACACCTATCACAAAGAACACAATGATAATTCTCTCCCACACACTTCTGTAACCCAACAGCAGCCAGTCCCAAACTCTGGTGATCTAATTTTTGCTGCAATAAATGTTAGAAGTATAAGTCATAAAACTGATGAACTTCATGCCTGGATCACCCAACATAAATCTGATTTTCTTGCTGCAACTGAAACTTGGCTTAAATCCAGCATAAACGACTCTGAAATTACACCTCCTGGCTATAATACCATCCATACTGGCTATATAAAGAGGAAAGGTGATGGTATTGCTTTAATGTTTCCCAGTACCTACTACATTTCCCCTTACAGTAAATCAACACTAAACTTCAGTTCAGCAGAGCTTCTTATTGCTTTCCTCAAAATAAACAATTATAAACAAACATATATTAATGTCCTTTATATCCCTCCTGGTGACAATACAGCTATATTGGAGAATGCTGTATACTGGATATCCATAACTTTACTAGGTGATGTGAATGTCAATTGGTGAGAAATAAACTCTCCCTTACATCTAGCATGAACTTTTATGGTTACACACAACTAATTAATAGCCCCACACATTATAGAAAGACATCTGGAGCATTTCTCCCCGGGCCTCCGCTGAAAACAGGCTCTGTGGAACCTAGTCAGACTTTCCCGGTTAGCAAATGATAAATAAAAAATAAATAAAATAAAACATCAACTTCTATATTGGACTGGATCTTATTATCAGACCCTATCAAATACTTCACCACAGGTACAATGTCAGCCTCTCTCAGTGATCACCTCTCAATTCATAGGACTAGACATCTCACACATCAGTTAAACAGCATATTTATAAAACATGTCATCTTTCCAAGTTTAAACCACACATGTTCATTACTGTACTATCATCTATTAACTGGAACTTCCTAAAAATCCTCCCCTTAGACAATGGTACAGCATAATTTAATTCAATATAACTTTTCTAGATATCCTAAACAGCCTTGCATCTCCTAAAAGGAAGAGGGTGAAAACAAATATTGCAATTTAGCTATTCAGAAAGAGTAGAATGCTAATGTAGGATAGAGAAAAAGCATGGAAAGAGTGGCAAAAATATAAAACACCTTGTGATGCCCGTGCCCTGGCCAAGCAATCAAGGATCCTCAATCCTTACCACTAACACCAGTGAGGGGCATCTCATATAGGAGGAAAGGATAACAAATACACACAGTAAAGTGCAATTTCCCTTAAGAGCACACAGAGATCACAGTCAGTCTGGGGGTGGTCGCTCCCTTGCTCTCCAGGTCTCCAATAAGACTCCCCACTGGCACATCTATAGGGTCAAGATCTCAGCCAGCTGGGCAAGCTAAAATCTCCAGCACCTTCTGTGTTCAACCAGTGCTTCTTGTCCCTGGCCAAGGTAGCTGACACACACACACACACTTTGAAATATGAGTTTTATACAACCACACAGACACTCCTGGGGAAGGCTGGCACAGGCTCTTCAGCTGTGCCCCTTTTACCCAGACTATAAGGTAGAAATTACTGACACCACCCAGCTAATATTTATCAGCTACTCAAAGGCCCTTAAAAGGGTGTCCAATTATTACAGTGCAATATTACTATCCAAATGGTAAGTGCGACTGACCAGCAAGGCTTATTTGGAGTGACTTGGATAGTAATCACTATATACATGCAATGTACTTGAGAGCTTAAATTAACTCTACACAAAACAGCCACAGTTGAAAGGTTTAAAATTATTTAATAATAAATACCAAAAACACAAGACAATACTTCTTACTACACAGTGTTAGTCAAGAGTTCAGAGATCACAGAGAAATACTTAAAATAATTCAGTAGTACAGTTCTGACATCACAGAAAAACACTTAGTCTAATCGTTCTAGTTTCTAGCTATTTCTAACAGAAAACACAAATCAAAGATAAACTTACATATAGACCAAAGGCAGAGTGCTGATGAGTTGGATGGTCAAGATAAAAATGCTTAATGCTCTCTGATTCTCTGTTTTTAAAATCACATTCCCGGTTCACATTACATCATTCTTCACACTTTCCTGGGGTTCCCAGGCTAACAGGCTACATTCTTTAGTAAGCTCACACCAGGTCAGGAAGCAAAGCCATTAAGGACATTTATGCATGCAACTTCTGGCCATTACTCTGGCCTTAAAACAATGGCAAGAATTCCTTCATCTAGACAGACCAGAGCAGTTTTTAAATATCAAAGAGAGTCATAAAATGCTTGACTTAGCTTCCTTACAGCAGAGTGCACTGTTGTTACATTTTTGCAGTTCCACATGTAACAGTATTTTTTTTCCATTTAAGACAACAAGCCTGTGGTTTACATTAATATTTACAGATGACAGAATTATCTTCAAAATTCTATCTGGCTAGGCTGGCAGCATTCATCTATCTTCACCCAATCTTCACACACCTCAGTATCTTGAAAACTTCAGAATGCTTCACAGTCGGACTAAGAAGCAAATAAATGAAGACAAAAAATATACTATAACAATTTTTAGAATAATACTAAACATAATCCTAAAAAGGTCTGGACATCCATTACGGAAATCTTACATACTGGCCAAAACTTCTACCTAAACCCCTCTCCAGATAACTCATTAGTCAAAACTGCAATAAATTTCAACTCTTATTTTATAGATAGTATAGCATTTCTTACTAAGGATTCTTCAACATCTAATCCTAGCCCTGCCCAACAGCCATATATCACCACATCCACTTTCACCTTCAAGCCTGTGTCCACATCCTATATGAAACTACTCACACTTAAGCCATGCTCTTCTTCAGCTAATGACCTTCCAAGCAAGTACCTAAAAATAGCAGCCAACAGCATTGTCTTTCCGGTCTCAATCCTTATAAATAGGTCAATCCAGGAATCACAGGTTCACTCTCTCTGGAAAAAGTCACACAGTATTCCTCTGCACTAAAGAGGAAATTCAATAGACATTAATAGCGTTAGGCCTACAGCAATCTTATCTCCCCTCACCAAATACCTGAAAAATGTATTCAAAAACAATTGCTAGACTATCTCCTGCAGGAAGAACTCCTATCCCCTACACAGCATGGCTTCCATCCTTCCCATAATACTAGCACTGCCTTACTAACCTATACAAATACTGTCAATAAAGCTAGAGATACTGGCAAACTATTCTCTTCCTTATTTCTAGACTTGTCTAAAGTCTTCAACACAGTTTTCCACAGCAAACTTCAACTTCAAGTGTCCTCACTAGGTGTTTCTCAGCCCCCCCTTCTGTGGTTCAAAAGCTACCTGTCCAACAGGTATCAGTCAGTAAAATGGCACTCCAGCCTCACTCATACCTCCCAGTCACCATCAGTGTACCACAAGGCTCTATCCTTGGTCCCCTCCCCTTTAACATTTTCACCAACACCCTCTACACTTCCACACAACAGGCCATCCTAATACAATATGCAGATGATTCCACTCTCATTTGAACATCTGACAACATGGTACACACCTTCAAAAAATTACTCAGGAAGCTTTAACAGCTACCGAAACATGGATTTGTAATTCACAACTCAAGCTAAACCCAAAAAGACCAGACTAGTATTTTCCTCAACTCCTTCTCTCATGAAAAAACAAAATGTAAAGCCCTCTCTCTTGATAATACAACCACTGAACTCACTTCTCATAGCAAGCTATTGGGGGTGATACTGCATGATAACCTTACATTTGACCTGCACATAACAAATTGCATAAGAAAAACTCTGCCAAAACCTTTCCCACTGACAACTAAAACTACACTTGCCACTACTTATCTCCTCCCCACTATTATGGTGCTCCCATCCTTACTAACCTCCAGGTTTCACAAAAATTAAAACCTAAACAATGCTATAACAAAGTTGCTAAATTTGCAGCACATAGCCCTTTCAGAACCCACCACTGTATAGCACTGAAAACCCTAAATTGGTTAGAACTGTCATATCAACTAACATATACTCAATTTCTTAACACCTATAAAATTATCCAGCTTCCATCTGCCTGTCCAGCACTAAAAAACATTCTATACAACTATGTTCCCAGTCTGTCATTGCAATCCAGTGACCCAAAACTCTTGTCTGTCTACAGACCTAGCAAATCTGCTGGGCACAATCTGTACTCGTACAAGGTTGCTAATGCCTGGATCTCCTTACCTGTATCACTCAGGTCTACACTTTCCCTCCCATCTTTCAAAACCACTCAAAGCCTTCATAACTAAAATCTGGCTCTACTCTTGGTCAAAACCAGGATAAACTATACCCCTAAATGTGAAAAAGTACCTTCTCATTCCTTATACCTCCTTATGCTCCCTTCTTCACTTGCTTCCTTACTGTTATCCAATTCTCTTCTCTGACTTTCTCTCTAAATATAAGCCTGTGTAATTCCTGTTTTTATTAGACTAATTAACCTTTCATTTCTCTACAAACTGTGTAAAATTTCCCTAAATACTAAATGATAGTCATATACTTTGCATCAATTTTTAACAAATGTTTTCATATTATGTCTAATCTGTTACAATTATTTGAACTGCAGAAGTTTTTTGTTTTATTTTTGCCGATTGTATAATTATTTCTCTTAAATCTTTTATAGTAATTTGGAGCTTTTCTCACCAGGCCTCCACTGAAAATGGGCTTCTACTCAGACTTTATCGGTAATCAAATGTCAATAAATAAATAAATAAATTGTTATTATCATTATTATTATTATTATTATTAAGGTCTAAAGAGGTAATCCCTCCTTTATACCCAGCATTGACTAGGCTAGTTATGGAGTACAATGCCCTCTTTGGGATCAATTTCACTAGACATAATCAGAAAGACTCCAAATGTTCCTGATCAAAAAGACCACAGGACTAAATTCTCCTGAACTACCAAGAGAGGCTGTAAGCTCTGTCCCTTTATTCAATGTCTTACAGACTTTTAAGGGAAGATCTCTGTCCCCCTTAACACACCATAAGAGACCCAGTTGTCCTGGTTCTCCTGTATCTCTGCAAGTGCAATATCATGAGCAATACTAGAACCAAGGACTTAAATATTCACCAACATAAAGAAGAATGTGTTTATAATTCAGCATCTCCAAAATCTCTGGAATAAACTTATCCTGCATGTCAAGCAGTGTGACTCTCTATCTTCCTTTAAACATAACCTAGATGACTGGATACACAGCCATGACTTTACTCCAGGAGTGACTGGTATGACCCTGCTGAAGAAAGGAGGTATGGCATGATGGAGGGTACTAGCAAGGTGTAAATGGTCATAAGGCTTAGTGGCCTTGGAAGATCTATGATAATCTAATCTATGAAACAATGTAAAATATATTTATGACACACATAGCATATATTCTTATTTTTGATGCAATCCCAACTAAAACAGGCACAGCCACCATGAAAAGACAACTACCCACCCCATACAAAAAGAAAATATAGTGCAACTTACAGACACTGCACCAAATGTCCTGTACAAGCCTGCCTTTGGTACCTACAAAAAGAAGAAAATATTTCCATCACTCTTCAAAAGTTCTTATTGAAACTCTCAGGGAATTATACTTGGACACTTGGTTACATACTGAAACTAAGGCAGCCATTCCATACTGAAGGGCCTGTATGCTGCTCAACACTCAGTTTGGTTGGACCATTTGCACTTGTCAGCAAAGGGATTCTTGATGGTTCATCTTTCCAGTAATAGAAAATATCACTTTTATGAAGAAGCATAAATACTTGAGACATGTCACTTCATTATAGACATGTTCTTAGTATATACTTTGCCCCATCCTGAAAAGATAATGAACATAATCCACATTGTCTAGATGCCACAGTAAAATGCCTGCATATGATTGTTTTTGGTACCTATGGGTTGAAAGAAACACCTCAATCATCCTTTGAAAATATACAGTAAAATTTCATAAAAATTATACTTGGACTCAGAAATATGCTGTATGTACCTATAAAAAAATGCAAGATGACATATCAGAGAAAAAAAAATTAGCTTTGTAACCAAACCAAAGTTCTCCAACGTTCCCAAGAACTAGCAAATATCACTCAATGACCACAAACCCCATGAAACTACCACCAACTTCCATTACCTAAATGGATGTCTAGACTAAGTGCAACTTTCAAAACCATGTGCAGTTAACCAAAGCCAACTATTTGCTTGCTACCAAACTCTAATTTTTCTCCCCCAGAGGGAAGGATAGCCTACTCATATGTAAAGAATAATTTCTCGCACAACTCAAATATCAGCTTCCCCTGATAGCTTCTCCATCTCAAACTTCTGCCTACAATATCTGCAGAATTACACTGTCACCCAAGATACATTATCACTGCCTGTTTTCTTGCAAAAATCATACCCTTACCCATCAATCTTAAAATTCTAACTGCAATCCCTTCTTTTCAAACTTATCAATAAACTCTCACTTCTATTCAAAAACATGCACAGCGTGTCCACTGCAAACTGAGCATATACCAATAGAAAGAAGTCTGGTCACCAAATCATTGCTCAGCAGCCAGACCTTTTATTAGAATATGCCCTCCATCTTTTCTGTGTCGGAAGTGCCATACACTTTAATGAGACAAGGAAACGTACATGGCTAGCACTGTAGGCAAATGTTTCAAGGAATGACAGAAGTTATTTGGGTACAACATGAACCAAATCCTGCTATATTCATGCATCTCACTGCTGATCTAGAATGCAGCACATTGCTTCTCTCAGCATTCTGTGCTTTGTCTGTGACACATATGTAGAAATGGAAACAATAATTTGTCTACTGAAATATATATGAATTTAGATGTGTGGTAATTCTCACCTAGAAGAGAAGACATACTAACTCCCTAAAGGAAAGAGCATATAATGCAATATGCCAGATTGTCAGTGTAAAGTGCATGCTTATGCCTATGTCTAAAAGGTAAAATGATCTTCCTTTGACAAAACATTTAAAAATTAATCCTTGGCAGACTGATATTTACTTATTTATTTACTGACATCGGATTACCAGGAAAGTCTGACCGTGTAGGTGCCCATTGTCAGCAGATGCCTAGGGAGAATAAGCTCCAAAAAGTATTACAAAAACATTTTAAGAACAGTCATTTTACAGTCTTAAAAACAATACAAAACATATACAGTGTAAATACTTATACCAGATTAGACAATATTTTATTTATTTATTTATTTATTGACATTTGTTAACCGGGTTTGTCCAAATGGGCTTGTGGCCCATTTTCAGTGGAGACCCGAGGAGAAAAGCTCCAGTAATACATTTTAAAACAAGTACAATTTTAAACAATATTGATATAATAGCAGTTATAGCAAAACGATTCACATATGTTGGGTTACATGCATAAAGTTAACGTTGCATTAAAAAGAAGTTAAGTAACAATTTTACATTGATATAGTTCAATAGGTTAACAATAAACATTTTTTGTTTGTATAAAATTGTGCAAAAGCATAGTAGACAAATATGTGAAAACATTGGTTATGAATAGATACAGCTTATAGGACAATGACTAAATATTTAGAAAATTTTAGGTATTTTATAGAGAAATTAAAGGTGAGTCAGTATAATACAAACAGGAAGTGTAATAATTATAGAGGGAAAAACAATGTTATGGCATACCTAGAGAGAGAGAGAGAGTCAGGCGAGAGCAACTGATTGAAGTAAGGAAGTGAGTGAAGGCAGCAGAGTAAGGAGGTGTAATGTATGAATGGGTATTTGTTCACATTTAGGGATATAGTTTACCTTGGGGTTGAGCAAGAACAGAACCAGATTTTGGTTAGGAAGTCTGAATGGTTTTAAAGGACTGGTGGGATAGTACTGACCTGATGGATGTCTTAATGCAAGGCCTGATGGATGCAAGGATTTTTGCCTTTTGAAGGGAAATTTGCTAGGCTTAAAATGACCCACAAGGACAGCTAGCCTAGTACTTACCTATGAACCTATGGATTCAGCTAAGGAGTTCTAGGCCTTAGCAATATGCTACGAGTACAGACAATGTCCAGCAGATCTGACAAGTTTAGAGACATTGAAGAGTTTTTGGTTACTGGATCGTGATGGTGGAGTGGGAACAAAATTGTGTAAAATGGTATTTAGTGCTGAAAAAGCACATAGATGCTGGATAATTTTACAGGAGGTGAAAAGCTGTGTATATTCTAGTAGATAGGGTACGTCTAACCAATTTATTTATATTAATTACATAACATGTACTTATGGCTGCCATTCTTCCCCTACACATTTCAGTGCAGCACAATACTGAACTTGATGCCATTGAACTGTCCCTTGTCAATGCAAGGAGGTGTGGGCATGGCATGGCTCCACAGACAGAATGGGTTGCCTCTTCTGGAGAAATGAATTTTAGTTTTGATGTTATCATAATTCAGTACACATACCTTCTACACAAGTGCTGCATCTCCCCACAAGAAGCAGAAATAACATATCTACTGAGGGGAAAGCAACATGATGCACTGTGACAGTGAAATCAATGCAAATTCCTACATCTGATACTTGCACATAAAACGCTATACAAAACTTTTAGTATAATGAAATAGGATACTGGGGTACAAAATGTAACTAAGACAATTTCTACTCTTGGGGATTTCACTGCAGTTCTGTGTTGAAACTGACCGCATCACACTGTGGTCTGGCCTGTTGCAATGCTGGCATCTACTGGGGTGAGAGACAGAAAGAGAAATGCATGGCATGCAGTATATGGGTCAGAGATGTGTACTTTTCTCTGCTAAGTTGCCTTCATTAGCATGGCTGGGTAGAGTGGACCCTCACATATTATATAAGCACATATGTCAGCTATTGAAGGAAGGACTAAAGCTCAAAAATAGAGTCCATTCTCCAAGAAAGATGACAGCAACACCTCTGTCAGTTCACCATCACCTCTAGGTGGAACAAATGGGATACATTTCTCACACCTGGGGTAATAAATACGTCAAATGGGCAGAAAGAGGGTAGGCATGGTAGTCACTGGTAAAGTGGAAGAAAAAAACGATTTAGATAATTACCTGTTATTCAATAAACGTTTGATGGCGTGGCAAATATGTAGATAACTATTGAAACGAGTCATATCCTTATTGCACTTTCATATGAACTTTTGTATGTATATATGTATGTATATATATATGTATATATATATATATATATATATATATATATATATATATATACACACACACACACACACACACACACACACACAGATACAGATATAGACATAGATATATATGTAAGTGTATATAATATACATAAAATGTCTATATTTTTCATCAGGGAATTTATTCTCTAGTTTGGAATTGCTGCCTGACTTGCAAACCAAGTAAGCTCTAAGCTCAGATTTTCACACCACTCCTGATAAGACAGCTAAAAATGTAAGTACATCTCTAAAATGTCATCTTAATAAAAACTGGACTGCATGTCAGTGCCACAGTCTGTCATGTACGCGACACAGAAAACTGCTGACATGTTGCCTTCAGGCAATATTCTTGAGCAAGACAATGCATTGGGTAAGTCATGTAGTACTAAAACCAAATTGTGAGCAATGTATATGAAGGTCAGGTCATAAATACCGTGATCAAGTAATTAGTAAAATCATGAAATAGTTTATGAATCACATGTATCAGCAGTTTTAAACATAAAATGAATTAGATAAAGAAAACATAAGCAGTAGAAAATCAACTGTTGTACATAAACTACTAGTAATAGCAGAGAGACAAACAATGGCAACAAGTTTAGCTGAAAGCAAAATATCTGTTAGTCCGCAGCTACATAGCACATTACCTGCAGAGACAGAAGTTAACAGCATAAAGTAGCAGTATTTGGCAACTTTACAAAATGTGCAATATGTTTACATGATCCTATGTTTCTGTGAAGAATATGTTGATTTCAGCATTAGTGCCTCAACAGCAGTGAGCATATAAATAAGCCACTTGGCTTGCCTGATAGATATATAGGCCAATGAGTTAAAGTCTCAAAAATGCATGTATATATACAAAGCAATCTAACCAGTGACAGCATGTTAAGTACAAAAACCTTTGTAAAGGACGCAGCCTTTGTGAATGGCAAAGATGACTTGGTTTTGAAGAACCAGACATCTTAAACTCGACTGTCTGCATCTACAAAAATGCAGGATAAAATAAAGCAATAGTATATCTCCTTGAAATAATGACAGGAATTATAAATGTCCCTTCCCACTGGCCTAAGCACCAAACTACTACTACTCTCACCAGCAGTCCAAGAGTAAGAAGGTATTCACTTTAAGCTTGTATAAAAAGTTCAAGACTTAGGAGAGGGCATTGACCTAGAAATTGAAAATGTGATCTTGCCACAGCCTCGTGCAGAAAAGATCAAATTGCAGTACAGACTGCTCAGAGAATTCATGTAACTGTGATCAAATTGCTGATACTTTAATTGGGAGTGGGGACAGCAGACAGAAAAGTCTGTTTCTCAGTTAAAAAGCTATAGCAGTTCTAAGAAAAGTGAGAAAGAATGTTGTATTCAAATGTCCAGCAAAAAATACACACAGGACAGAATAGGATGTGAGCTCTGAAACCTGTAACACATCCAACCTATGAGTCACTCTGTTGTGCCACTGGTAGAAATGATAATGATTAGGTAGGAAATATGCCAAAACAGTCACTTACATGGTGATGCTTCACCGAAGCAGAGTTTATCTGAAAGGTCTGTGTGTATGCTCACAGGATACAAGAATGAATCTCTTCACTGTGTACACAGACACATGCAAACCTCGTAACCATACAGTAATCAGTTAAAAAACAGGTGTCCATATTGCCAGTACATACCTTTTCACATCCTCTTCTAACGACAAATCATTAAAAACAACAGCTGGCAAAATCAGGTTCTAAGCACTATGTTAACATAACAGGTGAACAATTAGTAAGCAGAATCCAGTGTAACTCATTGCAATTACAGAAAAAAATATGCCTTCTTTCCAGCATTTACAATACAGAGCATCTATCAGTCAAATAAGTGATGGTATTTAGTTAGAGAATCCACAGTAAAGGCCCAGTCAATGGCAACACATCTGGACCCTTTGTAGAACACAGCTTCTAAGTCATGATTGTCGTCGTTAATTACAAAATTATATGCCCAAACCCAGTGAGTGGAAGTATCTGCAGACGCATGGGGAGCAGTCAGGGTTGCCAGATTTCCAACTGGCCAGGTAGGCCAAAAAAAAAAAAGGTCTTTCAACATGGAGCTTCCTTGTTTTTAATGCAAACATCAGGCAGTTCCGCATTAAACACAAGCTCAGTGTTCAGCGATTTTTGATTGGCCCGTATGCTTGTATACGAGCCAAACAAAAAAATCGCAAAACGGAACTACTTGTGTTTAATGTGGAACTGCCTGATGTTCCGCATTAAACACAAGTAGCTCCATGTTTAGAGATTTTTGATTGGCCCATATGCAAGTATACAGGCCAATCAAAAAAAAAAAAAAAAAAAGGAGGCTGTTTCGCCGGGATTTAAACCGGCAGTGCAGGACTCGGGATCGGGCTGCTGATCCCGGGACAATCCCGCTCAAATAGGGATGTCTGGCAACCCTGGGAGCAGTTAATAGGAATTACAAGAGGCTGTCACATAGGCCCAGTACTACTAGTCAGAGCACCTTAAGTGCATCAGACAAATGCTGCTTTTCTCATTACACCTCTCTTTTCAATATCCAAGCTAAGTGCGTCAGACAAATGCTGCTTTTCTCATTACACCTCTCTTTTCAATATCCAAGCTAAGGATAATACCTCCATATCACCAACTGCCAACACCAAACTACTTGGCGTACAGATAGACAACAACCTCAAATTTGACACCCACATATCTCAAACAATAAAAAAAGGTTCACCAAAAACTGAGTGCCCTATACAGAAACCACCAATACCTCACCAAACCAGCTAGGATTTCTATTGGCAATTCCCAACTTATATCCACCCTGCTCTATGCATCATCCATACTTACAACCCTTAGACAATCTGACCTAAACAAACTCGAAGTCTGCTACAATAAAATTGCAAAATTTGTCACCTGGGCCACATACCACAACCGTGTCTCCCTTAGGGATCTAGACTGGCTTGAGCTCCATCAACTCCTGCACCTAAACCAACTCACCTTTGCTCATAAACTTGTTAACCACCCTCTCAATACCCCAGCTCTTCACACACTTCTCCAGCTCCACCACTCCTCCAGACCCTTACGCTCCTGCAATAAAAATCTGCTCCAAGTCACCAAAGCCAAAAATTCTGCAGGGGAAACACTGTTATCCTGTGCCATATCCAAGCTCTGGAACAACCTACCAATTAACATCACTACCCTCCCTAGCTATCTTTTCAAGTCTGCTCTTAAAATGCATCTAAAATCTCACTGGCTCTGTCCTTGCCAAAACCCCAACTAAATCCTGGTCTTACCAACAATTTTTTTCATTTCTTCTTTGATCATAACTCTAGTGTCAGGTAAAGTGTTTTCTAGGTGTTCTTTTACCTAGTATTCTTGTATTCTGTTCTGTATATGCATATACTTAAACCTTAACAAATCTTCCATTGTATTTGTCATGCTAACACCTTTTATCACTGTAAAATGATACTGTCTAGGCTGTATACCATGTTATCTATATGTAACTTTCAGTGGAGATTTTCTCCTTGGGCCTCAGCTGAAAAAGGACTTGTGTCCAGTTGGACTTTCCCAGTAAACAAATGTAAATAAATAATAATAAATAAATAAAAGTACTGCAGTAGTAAGGTGCTTACCTTAAGTATGTTTAAGAGACAATGAATGAATGCAGAAAACATTTTATGCTCCAGAAAGGATACAAGCTTATCACATGTTTATATATTTTACTGTAAAAACTAACTGTGGGGGCTAAGTGATATCACTTGAGCTATTATCGCCATTCAAATATTTAAAACATGGTTTCTTTTAAGACTAAATAGCAAGGATGTGTTCTGGATTGGCTAGATTTGACTAACTGCTGGCAGTGTGCGTTAAAGCTTGGGTGGCTAAGAGTAGGTGATTCAGCGTCAACATCTACTCCCTTGTTCTGAAAATAGTGTGTGTATGTGTCTATGATCGTGTCCAAAACAATTCTGGTCAATGCAGAATTACTGTTGGTAAGGTTGCACCTAAAGACACAGGGTTCAACCTGCACTGGGTGAAAACCTGGGGAGGCAGTGATAACGTTTACAAGTGTAAAATTTATCTGGGTGTTGCAAGATTTTGCTATTACCAAAGGCAACAGTGAACATTTACTATATGCCTTAAGACTAAATGCCTTTGTGTTTTAAGAGACAGCAATGGTGGGAATCAATTCCATACTTCCACTGCACATTCAAGTAGTGATGACAGCTGTGCTGGAGATAGAACCCTTAGCTCCTGTCCATTATAAAGTGGTTGAATTTATTTCACATATAATATTCCATTAGACTCCCTAAGAGACACTCAATTCCTATCGGAGTCTCCCACATCTCTTTGGCTACTATCCTACCAAGTGAATCCAACTCACCACAAAAGATATGTTGACATTCTCCCTATTTACCTAACAAACCTGGACATGAAGCTTCAAATCTGATGACATGACCAGAAAGTCAGTCATCAACCATATGACAAAGGTGTTCTGGTAACAAGTACACTTATGGGCCTATTTGTCTTCAGTTCTGGAATTTGTTCTGGACAATATGAAGTCCAATAATTGGATTCAGATCTGGGTGACTATTCCTCCCAGTTATGCCCCTCCAGGTACTACAGTTACCTCCATGAAGCTTCCCAAAATCTTGTCCAAGAATGTCGAATAACTGTACATCTGTAAGATGCACAAACACAAGACATCAGTAACTTAAGGCCACAATAAGGCAACTCTCTTGTTTACTAGGACATCTATTCAGAGTATCTCACAATAAGCAAAACTGGAAGCACATAAGTCCCACTACCCATACATGTGGACCTCTGTGACCAAGTCAAAAGTCAAGTGTGTATGTTCTCCAAATGAATAATATCTCTCTAACTCTCAGATTCCCACCTGTCTGCATAATTATTTAGGGGAGCATACATTAAAGCACAACCTGGAAAGGGAAGCCTCTCCAGGCACATATCATGACTTGTACACCTAGGTGAAACGTGATGTGTATGCTCCCTCCCCCAAGTGAAGTGGATATATCCAACAGTCAGATTACTGCTTGCCTGCCTGAATATTTACCTAGAGATAATGATATTCTGTAACACTCAGTCAGGGTGTGGTTTGTTAACAGATTTAGAGCCAGGGCAGTGTCTTAAATTTGTAGTTATGTTGTGGTAACAAACCAAGTTAGCCCATATACAGTTACATCTTTCCTTCTGCACATCTTCAAACAAATGTAAGTGTTTATTGATCCTTGCGATCTACAGGTTTTATTCCTAGCAGAGAGGCATGGCTAAAGTCACATAATAAAAAAACAAGAATTAATTCCAATAGGATATCTTCAGAAAGGGCAGATTTCATAACAATGCAGGAGGTGTGGCTATACTTACTAAAGATCCCCTAAGTAATACATTATACTACAGACAGTGTTCACATATCATAGACAGTCACTATGACAATAGCAAAAGATCCACCTAAATAACTCAAATTAGTGGGCCTTTATATTCCATCTAAGAAAGCACCATTAGCTACACCAGACAGAAGAGGAGTAAAGTAGAGGCAGCTGTCTGTCTGGTTCTCATGTCTCTATGGAGACAATCTAATAAGGGGCAATAAAAACAGAATACCTCTTTCTTTCAATGGCTAGGATATAATATTTTTGAAAATATTCAAGTGTTTTATAATCTGGGACAGGAATAAAAGTAAGACAAAAACAGACAACACTTAGTGGGAGTAGAAGCACAGGCTTGTACAATGCTTCAACATGGATAACCTTCCTTTTAGGTTAATCCAAGTCTATGAGTGTGGCTGTCAGTCTAGGACATTTGTCCCTATTAGGAAGGTTAGACTTCAATATTTCAGGATGGACATAGTTTTGTCTGTTAGTATTAAGCTAATAGGTTGTAGGAGTGTCTGAGGGCTTTCACTAAAATAAACTTTTTGGAAGATGCAACATAGGTTAAAATGGATATGACAAGAAATAATTGTATAAAAGATCAACCTACCAAACATTTGTGTATGCATGTAACACAAAAGCTGAAACTAGACATTTAAAAAAAGCTGTTGCACATAACAGGTAGGAATAATAACTTTCTAACATAATGACACTTTCTATATTATATTTAAATATAAATGGTCTCACAGATATATAGAAAAAAAGAAAGCATAGTGAACTATATTAAAAATGCAACATGTAAATAGCTATGCGACAGGAGACATATATGGAAAGAACTGAGCATGTGAATTTGATAAAGGAAAAGGGGAGTGCTTATATTACTTGCAAGATGAGCTCCAATAGTGACAGAAGAGGAAAAAAAAGATAATGGTAGAGTTATAGTATTAAGGAGCTACTGGCAAGGGATGAGGAGGAGGATTACATTGGCATATATTCTGCCTAAAAATGCTATAATGGAACTTAAAATTCTGGGATAAATAATCAGCTTGCAGCAGGGAATATTACTTATAGGTTGGGACTAGAATTTGATTTGCAGTAGTGACTATGTAACTGGGGGGCCCATAAGGAAAAATATAATACAAGAGGGTATATTTTCATAAAGAAATTTATGAAAATATTTGGAATGGAAGATGTGAATTCAGTAGTAGTAGTAATCAAATTCAAAGTAAACTTTATTATCGATCAAATGTACCTAGCAGTGCCAGATGAATGAAATTTTGTTGCTTGGTCCCAGTGCAAGACATAACATATAATTAGAGGGACAGTAAGATAGATTCACTTACAGTAATAATTAGGATAATTCACAACATATACATTTACCACATTTTGGACAATAAGACATTAGACAATATTATACTAGTAGGTATTGCACAGACTAAGGATTCCCATTGTGATTTGCTTAGAATATTGCACATCCACATTAGCAGTGTGATAAACTCTGTTCATATTGCATATATATGGAGTGACGACTCACTCTGGCTGTTGCACTAAGAGGAATAGAAGAGCTTGGCTAACTGGTCCAGTTATTAAGCAATTGTCAAATAGTTACTATAGACAGTATACCACAGCTTGTGGCATATTGATCCTGTTATCTACATGCTTGACATTTGAGTTCAACAGCCTTATGGATAGATGGAAGAAACTCCTGATCAGTCTAGATGTTTTGTAGTTTAAGCAACGATATCATCTGCCCAAGAAGAGGTGGAAGAACATGCCATGCACAGGATGGGTGGGGTTGTCTATTATCTTAGTTCTTCCCACACACCTAGTCTCATGCAGCTCGTACATGGATGGGGCTGAAGAACCAATGATTTTTTTCTGCTGCCTTCCCTACCCTCTGAGGAGCCTTGTGGTCAGATGCTTTGCAGTTTCTGTACCACATGATGATGTTATTAGTGAGGACACTCTTAATGTTTCCCCTATAGAAGACTTTGAGGCTAGTCTGTGCCAGGTTTGCCTTCCTCAGTTTCCATAGGAAATGCAGATGTTGTGCCTTCTTCACTTTGTGGTTAATGTGAGTCACCCAGCATAAGTCATCGGAGATACTCACCCCCAAGAACTTGGTACTTTTGACTCTTTCCACTGCCTCCCCCTTAATCTCCAGAGGTTGAAGTACCTCCTGTGTCCTCCTAAAGTCGACTATTAATTCTTTGGTCTTGCTTACATTTAAAGCCAGATTATTGCTGTTACACAAGCCTATCAGACGCTCCATTTCTTCCCCGTAGGATGTTTCCTCTCTGTTCTTGACAAGAGTTACAACAGTGGAATCATATGTGAACTTGTTGATTTTGTTGGACTCGTGCTTGACCATGCAGTCATGCGCCAGCAAGGAGAATAGTACAGGACTCAGGACGCAGCCTTGTGGGACACCTATGCTCAGTGTGATACTGTTTGAACTGTTATTTCTCACACATTTCTTTTGGGGTCTGTTTATGAGAAAGTCCAGTATCCAGTTACATAGGGGCGTGTTGATGCCCAGCTGGATCAGTTTCACTATCAGATTATGGGGATGACAGTGTTCAAGGCAGAACTAAAATCGATGATCAGCAATCTGACATAGCCATTCTTGTTCTCTAGATAGGCCAAGGATTCATGAAGTGCTATAGCTATAGCATCAGCCATGTGGTGGTAAGATATGTAAGCAAACTATAATATATCCAGTGTTGCAGGTAGATTTGTAGAGGTTCCTGATTAGTTGGTCAAAACACTTCATTACCAGATATAAGAGCAACTGTTCAGTAATCATTTAAACTTGCTGGTTGAGATTTCTTGGGTAAGGGGATGACTGTCATATTTTTGAAGCATTTAGGTACTATGCCTAGATGCAGAGATATATTGAAAACATCAGATAGTACAGTGGACAGTTGAGTAGCACATTTTCTAAGAAGCTTTCCCATAATATTATCAGGACTAGCTGCTTTTCTTGGGTTTACTCTCCTCAGGGCCTTCAGATCATCAGATATGCTGATACATAACACCACTTCACCCTGTTCAACAGGGAACTTACTTGCCACAGTGCTGTTATCCATGTCGAATCTGCTGAAGTAGGTGTTTAGTTTATTCAGAAATTCTGTGTTGTCATGACATGGGGAGGATGCAGATTATTGCTTGTATGCCTTGTATGGAATGAATTTAAGTATTAACTACAAAAACTGGGTTAGGTTAGACAGAACTTATATTTCACAGGAAGATGTGCATTTAATTGAAAGTTTTGATAATGAATCCAATAGCTATTTCAGATCAAGCACCAATAATAACTAAAATAAAAATGCAGAATAATGAAATAAAAATTAGACACTGGCACTATCCCACCTATCTGTTAAAAAGAGAGGAATTTAAGGAATGGGTAGTGAAAATTATTTGGGAGTTAGTAGGGAAGATAACATTTTCTTCTGAAAATATAGCTAGGCAGTTAGATAAAATTAAAAATGGAGTTTAAAAATACAGTGAAAATAAGAGAGAAAGATATGTTTAAGAAGTATCAAGAATTACGTAGAGGGACTGACAAAGATTAAAGTATTGCAGAATAGGGGGATTCTCACAGAACAAAAGGAGGAAAAATTGAAGAATGTTAAACAAAAAATAAGGGATTACCTCGATAATATGCATGAGTTTAGAAAGACTGCTAAGTAACTGTTTTTTTTTTTTTTTATAACAACTCTGGAGCACAAATATCTTTAGCGCAACAACTCAGGCAGCAGAAAGTAGAACAGTGTTGCCAAGCTTAGGGAGCCTATAATAAGGAATATAACCAGAGATCCTGTAGAGGTACTAGAAATATTTTGGAAATTTTATTTATTTATATATTTTATTTTATTTTATTTTACATTTGTTGACCAGGAAAGTCCAACTGGATTACAAGTCCATTTTCAGTGGAGGACCGGGGAGAAAAGCTCCAAGAAAACAATTTTTTACAAAACATAGTTTTAAGGACAGGCTTTTGACATACAATTTCCATAGAAGAGACTTTGACATACATATTAACTAACAGATAGGATACAGTCATTCTCTACAATATAATATTCAATTTTAGAAAATATTCCTAAGTTTGGGATTCCTGTGATAGATTTACTATTAGAGTAAAAGCAGAGAGAAGTAGAATAAGGCTCCGAGAGAGCAGATGATGCTCGCTATACTTGAGAAGGATACAAATTGATTTACAATATGTCTTCTCCTGGTTTTAGTTGCTTATGGAAAGCGCAACATTGCTGGGGTAGTTTTCCCTAACTCCTGGAAAGACGGGATGAGCAGTAGATTAACAGTCCTAAGTGGGAACAGTACTATGATTGGTTGGCTTAGCAGAGTTACTTAAGTTAGGTGAAGTGTTCTAATGAGACATTAGCCAGGGGGGATACAGGAGCGCAGTTTATTATTCAAAAAGTGAGTTTTAACAAGTTTCTTGAACTGCGATGGGGATTTGTTGTCAGTTATGTGGGCAGGAAGGGAGTTCCAGGTTTTTGCTATACAGTGACTGTAGACAGACTTACCAGCTTCATTGTTATATTTGGTTACTTTGAGAAGGTTTTGTGTGCTAGACCTCAAGGGCCTGGCGGTTGTATAGGGTTGCAAAAGATTTTGTAGGGCTGGGGTGTTTTCAGAGTTATGTATTATTTTGTGGGCTAGTGATAGTTGCTTGAGTTGAAGTAGTAGGGGTAGTTCTAGCCAATTGAGTTTTTTTAGGCATTCACAGTGATGTGTTCTGATAGGAGAGGTTGTAGCGAATTTGGGTATCTTATTATAACAACTATCAAGTTTGTTTAGGTCAGATTTGTGGAGATTTGTAAGCATGGGGAGGCATAAAGTAGAGTGGATAGTAGGCGAGTCCTCGCTATTGCAGTTTTGGTGTAGTCAGTGAGGAATTTTTTATTGTGATACAGTAGGCCAAGTTTTTTATGTACTTTTTTATGGTTATAGAAATATGCAAGTCAAATCTAAGGTGATTATCTGTTTCAACCCCTCAGAGTTTGGTATGATTTGTGAGGGTGATTGTGGTCTTGTTAAAGGAGGAGATGAAGAAAGAATCAGTGAGAGGTGTGGCTCTGTGGGAGCTAAAGAGTACTAGCTTTGCTTTACTTTGGTTCAGAATGAGCCTTTGGTTTGTAATCCAAGTTTCTGCTAGGGAAAAGCATTCTTGTGTTAAGAAGTGAAGGATGTCAATTGATTTGGCTGCGTATATTATGGTGGTATCATCTGCATATTGCACTATTGAGGCTTTAGGAATACTGATGATATCAGATTCCAACAGGAGTCACCACATGGAAAAGTTGAATAAATGTAAAATCTTTTATTGAGCCATAAAAACACACAAGCGCTTTCACGTAGTTAAACTACGCTTCTTCAGGTGTAAATAACAATAAAAACTTGCTTTCTTATATACAAAACTTTTTGGCGCGCAAGCCAAAAAACAAAATGAAATGATCATTAATTAATGATTCACTACAGCTGTTCTTTAAAGTAGCAGTGGAAATTTGAAGCAAATCAACGGATCTGCTGGTAACCGCCAGAAAAGCACAGATCTAAATAAACAAATAACTTGAATCTAGTAGCACTCCATATTTTTATAACACAATACCAAGTTAAATCTAAGAAACACTGAAAGCGCATATTAATACTGAAACTGTGGACCCCGATGTATAAATAATAAACTGTCATAAGATTATAAGAAACCTACTACAAGGTTAAACAAATCTCGGCTGATATAGTAGTTGAAGCTCTAATAAAACAACCAACTAAGCATCCACTTTAATTTTGGTAATAAAACAAATATAGTATATAGAAATCGGCTCAACAATGAACCCGAACATACATTTAATATATATAAAACAGTGTCCGAATCTCATCTTCATCTAGTCAGTGATTCATGATGTAAAGCTTGCCACTTGAAATGTGGATAGTTTAGATGTGCGCAATTAAAACATTCAACATCAACTAATGAACTATAGGAAGTAATGAGAAAACAGATCAAGAATGCGTCTTCCAAAATTAAGAAGGTACAACCATAGTATCCAAGTCTATTTAAAAATAAAACATTAAACATCAATATTATTTATAAAAGAACATTTCAGCATGATTCTAAATAGTCATGCTCTATATGTAAACTAAAATATGTAAGGATAGTTAGTGCATTAACAAACAGTATATGCAAGTGTGGTTTTGAAAAATCTAACGAACCAAACAGTACGCCTTCTTAGGTAAACATCTTGTGAACCAAGATGCCTATATTCATCTGCCTTAAAAACATCGCATATAAGCAATAAAACATCGCATATCGATGAGACGATGTGGCAGTGTGCATATACAAAATAAGTACGTTTGTTTAATGTAAATCAATGTTAAGTCTATAGTTATATTAGTACATGCTTAAAATTCAATCATATTGCATGCTGAACAGAGGCCATAGCGTTCATGACACTCTTAAAAAATGCATACTAAGTAATCATACTATAGAATGCTTAAATTCAACATCCCATGTGTAAAAATATATTTAATAAGCACTCATAATCAAAATTTATACTAGAGATACCTATTGCATTTATAAAACTCATAAATCCAATCATATAGGAAGCAGTAATTTAATATATCCGAACATAGTAATGTTGGTACTACATTCATCGAACCATACCACGCCCAAATTGTACTGGCAACAAAATATAAACAATATAAAAAATATATAAAAAAAACTGGAAAAATAATAAATTTCATATTGCTAGTGTCACTGCATGGGCGCATGGATATTGATAACACAATTATATATCCATGTTTTTTATAGCAGACCTGACACTATTTAAGTTACATTTAGGTCTACCACTTTATTATAATTTCCTGTTGTTCAGAATGGGTTTAACCGATACAAATTGATTGATCCCTGGATATATGTGAGCTTTCAAAGTAAGGATCCACTTAAGTTCTTTAACCGCTAACTGGTTGATGCTATCTCCATCTCTAGGATTTAGAAATATTTTCTCCAAAACTTTAAAACTAAAGGTGTGAGTGTTGTGTTCAATGATGTGTTTGGCTAGAGCATTGCATTTGTGTCTCTTCTTAATATCATAACAGTGATTATAAATCCTATCACGAAGCCGCCTTTGGTTAGCCCTACATAAAATACATCACAGTGGTCACAAGTGGCTAAATAGACCAAGTTACTAGTGTTACAATCACTAAAAAACCTAGGAATGAAGGTGAAAAGGCCTTCTGGATGTAAAAAGCTAATATGCCTGGATATATAGGGACACATGGAGCATCGAACACAAGGAAAAGTACCTTGTTTGTCACTCTCTTCTTTTTTATACTATGTGGACCTTTCTAAACAAAGAAGCTCCTTTAAGTTATGAGATGTTCTATAACTAAACCTGGGGTATTCACCCACTATGGTTTTAGTGAAGGGATCTGTTATTAAAACGTTCCAGTTTCTAGAGATAATTTTATTCAAGTTGAAAATATCGCTAGTGTATCTAGTGACATAACTCAACCTATCAGTAAATCTCTCATTAGTCCTGAAATACTGCTTAAAACCAGTCCTTGTTCATCAGCAACTGAACCATAATTGATATGTAACTTACTTGAAACTTCATGTTTACATTCTGTAATTAATTTGGTGGGATAGCCCCTTTCTCTAAATAAAGCTTCAAGTATATTAAGTTCTGTTTGCAAAGTATTGCTATATCTACATATCTTGAATATTCTATGCATTTGGCTAGATATTATTCCTTTGAAAATAAACCTAGGATGCATACTTTCAAAACGAAGCAGCGTATTTCTCCAAGTAGGTTTCCTATGTAGCGAGGTAACGATCTTGTTATCATTAAACTCTAACTGCAAATCCAAATAATGTACCAGATTATAAGATGTCTCCACTGTAAATCTCAAAAAAGAAGAGGTGGTTTCTAACTCACTAATAAACTTTGTGCACTCAGTCTCTGTGCCTTCCCAAACAAAAAAAAGTCATCCACGAACCTCTTATAGGTCTTAATTCTCTTAAACTCTGGATGTTTAAATAGATGTTCCTGTTCCCAATTGTAAACCACAAGATTGGCATAACTATTTGCATAGGGGGTGCCCATGGCAACCCCCCATCTCTGCAAATAGAGTTGTTTTTGGTATAAAAAGACATTATTATTAAGTATCAGTTCTAATAGATAATTAATTAAAATTTGTCTGTTATTACTATAGTCAGATAAACTAACTAATACCTCATTAATAGCTTGAAGCCCCAATTCATTTGGAATACAAGTAAAAAGATTTTTAACATCCATAGTGACTAATAATAGCTGTGTATCCTTGTTATCAAACACCAAATCTTTCAAAGAGTCTATTAGTTGATAAGAGTCTCTAAGGATGTGAGGGATGCTGTCTACCAGAGGTCTAAGGAGGCTCTCTACAAAGGAAGAAATAGTGGAGGTTACCCAACTTTCACTAGAGACTATGGGTCTCATCGGTACAGGAATAATGCCTTTATGAATCTTGGGTAAACCTTTGATTATAGGAGTTGTGGGAAATTCTATGAAAAAATATTCATAAAGCTCACAACTGATCTGGCCCACCATCAGGAGGTCATAGAGATCTGAATGCACTGTTTTAATAATCTTCTTAAGTGCTGCTGGGGTGACCTTTTCATACACAATATCATCAGATAAAAGATTATTCATAGTAGTGTCATAGTCCGAAAAATTCATGATAACAACAGCTCCCCCTTTGTCGGCTGACTTGATGATAATGTCTGTATTATTCATTAAAGCATGCAGAGAGTCTTGTTCTGCTTTGGTCATATTAAAAAAACAGCATCTTTTCTTATGAAGAGCAAACCATTCATAAAAGTCAGTTTCACACATTTTTAAAAAACTTTCAACATTGTGAGGCATACATGGTATGAAACTGCTCTTAACTCTAAAAAAATTCTTTAAATCTTTCGTATTTAAAGCGCTGTTATTTTTAAACAAAATTTTGAGAGATACATTACGGCAAAACAATCTCAAATCCACAAGAACATCATTAAGAGAACTAGTCTGAGAAGGTATAAAATTAAGACCTTTCTCCAAAAGGGAGAGGTCTGACTCAGATAAAACATACTCAGAAATATTATATACTAAAGAGTTCAATTTCTCTGTTTTCTTGTTGTTGTATACCTTTCTTCGGATCCTTTTCTTTTTCGTGGCCCTCTGCTGTGGGATCGGCCTCTCCATTCTAGTTGTTGCTTTACAGGAAAGGGTAAAAAACCATTAGTAGCAGGGGCTGAGTCCTTAGGTTTAGCACCTGCTAAGAGAAAAGCTGTAGCCGCTTGCTGGTTAGGGGGAGGTGTATCACTAGAAGGATTCACATCTTTATGGTCATTCAAAGGATAGAGAGAATGATTGCTAGATACCAATAAATTGTTCATCAAGTTGCTGGTTGTAGGCATAGAAGAAGGAACTTCATGAGAAACAGTATTAAGAGTCACATTGATGGGAAGTTCTGAGTCAGAGGCATTAATAAAATTATTAGTTTTAGATGCAGCATGTGTGTAAGAGTTCCCAGTTCTAGGCCAAAGAAAAATTTGACCTGTAGCAAAATCATTAGCATCCCTTATGATTTTTTTCTGTTTCACTAGTTTCAAACGTTCACTAAAAGAGTGAACCTGAGACCAAATGCTGTCCAGTCTTTTAATAAAATATTCAGTTTTAAAACTTTCTGAAATAGTTTTATATTGTGCATCTATTTTCTTCCTTAGGTCAACTTCAAGTGGACCGAAATATTCTAGCAACAGATTAATATAGCTGAACCCAAGTTGTATATTAAGGTCTTGCCATTTTCTCAAAAGTAAGGGATGAGTATCCCCATAGGATGGCATACAAAAGATGCGCATGCCTCTAGGAATAATTTTAAAATGAATACATGCCTCTAAATGCAGTCTCTGCCACGCATACCTCTGTAACTGATATAAGTCGTCCTGAAATAGTCTACACAATTTGTTGAACTCAGTAACACTCTCACCGTTAGGAGTTTGTGGTAAAACGATAGCCTGGTTCGTCAGTTCCAGAGTCAATAAAGGATTCTCAGTGCAGTGCTTGAGAGAGTCCCAAGCCGATAAAATAGATGTCCTCGTCTCTGGATGAAAATCAAGTTCGATGTCAGTATGCTCCATGAGTCAAACTTGCGAACAGCAAAATGAGCAGACAAAAAAAGTAACGAACTGCGGCAAGAAAGTAAAGACTCCTAGTAGAAAAACGTAAAAAAGCTGATGATATCAGATTCCAACAGGAGTCACCACATGGAAAAGTTGAATAAATGTAAAATCTTTTATTGAGCATTAAAAACACACAAGCGCTTTCACGTAGTTAAACTACGCTTCTTCAGGTGTAAATAACAATAAAAACTTGCTTTCTTATATACAAAACTTTTTGGCGCGCAAGCCAAAAAACAAAATGAAATGATCATTAATTAATGATTCACTACAGCTGTTCTTTAAAGTAGCAGTGGAAATTTGAAGCAAATCAACGGATCTGCTGGTAACCGCCAGAAAAGCACAGATCTAAATAAACAAATAACTTGAATCTAGTAGCACTCCATATTTTTATAACACAATACCAAGTTAAATCTAAGAAACACTGAAAGCGCATATTAATACTGAAACTGTGGACCCCGATGTATAAATAATAAACTGTCATAAGATTATAAGAAACCTACTACAAGGTTAAACAAATCTCGGCTGATATAGTAGTTGAAGCTCTAATAAAACAACCAACTAAGCATCCACTTTAATGTTGGTAATAAAACAAATATAGTATATAGAAATCGGCTCAACAATGAACCCGAACATACATTTAATATATATAAAACAGTGTCCGAATCTCATCTTCATCTAGTCAGTGATTCATGATGTAAAGCTTGCCACTTGAAATGTGGATAGTTTAGATGTGCGCAATTAAAACATTCAACATCAACTAATGAACTATAGGAAGTAATGAGAAAACAGATCAAGAATGCGTCTTCCAAAATTAAGAAGGTACAACCATAGTATCCAAGTCTATTTAAAAATAAAACATTAAACATCAATATTATTTATAAAAGAACATTTCAACATGATTCTAAATAGTCATGCTCTATATGTAAACTAAAATATGTAAGGATAGTTAGTGCATTAACAAACAGTATATACAAGTGTGGTTTCGAAAAATCTAACGAACCAAACAGTACGCCTTCTTAGGTAAACATCTTGTGAACCAAGATGCCTATATTCATCTGCCTTAAAAACATCGCATATAAGCAATAAAACATCGCATATTGATGAGACGATGTGGCAGTGTGCATATACAAAATAAATACGTTTGTTTAATGCAAATCAATGTTAAGTCTATAGTTATATTAGTACATGCTTAAAATTCAATCATATTGCATGCTGAACAGAGGCCATAGCGTTCATGACACTCTTAAAAAATGCATACTAAGTAATCATACTATAGAATGCTTAAATTCAACATCCCATGTGTAAAAATATATTTAATAAGCACTCGTAATCAAAATTTATACTAGAGATACCTATTGCGTTTATAAAACTCATAAATCCAATCATATAGGAAGCAGTAATTTAATATATCCGAACATAGTAATGTTGGTACTACATTCATCGGACCATACCACGCTACGGTTGTAGCGAATTTGGGTATCTTATTATAACAACTATCAAGTTTGTTTAGGTCAGATTTGTGGAGATTTGTAAGCATGGGGGAGGCATAAAGTAGGGTGGATAGTAGGTGAGTCCTCGCTATTGCAGTTTTGGTGTAGTCAGTGAGGAATTTTTTATTGTGATACAGTAGGCCAAGTTTTTTATGTACTTTTTTATGGTTATAGAAATATGCAAGTCAAATCTAAGGTGATTATCTGTTTCAACCCCTCAGAGTTTGGTATGATTTGTGAGGGTGATTGTGGTCTTGTTAAAGGAGGAGATGAAGAAAGAATCAGTGAGAGGTGTGGCTCTGTGGGAGCTAAAGAGTACTAGCTTTGCTTTACTTTGGTTCAGAATGAGCCTTTGGTTTGTAATCCAAGTTTCTGCTAGGGAAAAGCATTCTTGTGTTAGGGAGTGAAGGATGTCAATTGATTTGGCTGCGTATATTATGGTGGTATCATCTGCATATTGCACTATTGAGGCTTTAGGAATACTGTTTGGGAGCTGATTGGTGAAGAGGGTAAAACAAAGTGGCCCCTGGATGGAGCCTTGGAGTACTCCTAGGGAGACTGGTAGGGAGGGGCATAGTTGGTTTTGCCACATAACAGTGTGTTTCCTTCCTTCTAGGTAGTTTTTGAACCAGGAGATGGTAGGGGTGGTAAGGTTTAGAGTTGCTAGTGAAAGAAGGATTTTATTGTGGTTAACCATATTGAATGCTTTGGACAAGTCAAGGAAGGTGGCAGATACAAGGAGTCCATTGTTTCTGTGAGTATTGACAATGTTGGTGAATTCTGTGGTGGTGCTATGGAAGGGTCTAAAGCCATGTTGTTGTGTCGCTATTAGATTATATCTAGGAGATATTTCATTAGTTGCTTGTGTATTACCCTCTCTAAAATTTTAGATAAAGGGGGTAGTATGGCTATAGGGCAGTAGTTATTGAGCTCCAGGGAAGGTTCCCCCTTTATGTAGAGGGATGATATGTGATATTTTCCATAGCTTGGGTACTATACACTTGGAGATGGATCTGTTAATTAGGATGGAGACAGGATATGCTATGGCTTCTGCAGCCAGGTGGAGGTATTCAGCGGGTAATTTATCTGCGGCTAGAGACGTTTATTTTGAGCTTGTGGAGTAGTTTTTCAATGGATTTGGCTGGTTCTGGGTGGAAGCTGAACTTGGGGCAATTGTTAGTTGAGGTGGGGGGGTGGATTTGCAGGGGTGGGGATGTTGTCATAGGGTTGGTTGTTTGCAAGGGTCTGGATGGTTTCTGTAAAACATTTATTAAATTGAGTGGGGCTGTCTTCTTGGTTATCTATTTTTGGGGTAGTTGTTTTACCTGGTTGTAGAATAGAGTTAATTGCTGCCCAAAATTTTTGTGGGTTGTTCCTGTGCTTAGCCTTTAACTTTTGGTAGTAAGATGTTTTGTCTGTTATGGTGAGTTTTTTGGCTTTGTTACATAGTTCAACATATATTAGTTTGTTTAATTGGGATTTACTGTTGAGGTAGTTGGTCCAGGCCTTGTTTCTTTTTTTGAGGACGGATTTTGTGTCTGTTAACCAGGGAGCATATTTAGTTTTAATTCTTGTTGTACTGGAGGGAGCGTGATGGTTAAGGGTGTTTAAGAAGGTAGTACTGAAATATAGTACAGCTTCATCAAGAGGTAGGTTTTTTAGGTGGGGGGGTCCAGTTGCACATTTTTAGGTTGTTTATAAAGTTGGAGTGGTTAAAGTGTTTTTTGTTTCTAATCAGGCACGTAGATATTTGGGTCAATTGTGGTGATTTTGATCTGAGTAAGAATATGGCTTCGTGGTCACTCAGGGTGTCTGGTTGACACCCTGCTAGGGATATCAGTGATGGGTGAGATATGAGTATCCAATCTAGAGTGGATTGGTGTTTTGTTCTCTTGTCTGTTCTTATGGGGGAAGTGATGAGTTGGGTTAGGCCATGTATGTCAATATGGGAGAGTGGGTTATGACTGGAACAGTTTTGCAGTTAGTATTAAGGTCTCCTAATACTATGCTTTCCTGGGGGAGGGAGTTAGATATCCATTCTAGAGTTTTTCTGTAATGGGGATATTATTGCCTGGAGGGATGTAGCATCCTATGATGTTGATGTGTTTACTATCATTAAGTTTTAGTTTTGTTAAAGTGAGTTCAACTTTATCGAGGTCTGGAGTTATGTCTACTTTCTCAAGGATCAGGTGAGATTTACACACTATTGCAACCCCCCCCTTTTTACCTATTCTGTCACTACAAATTACACTGTAACTTGGTGGAGTGATTTCATTGTTGTGGTTGCCTGGATTAAGCCAAGTCTCTGTTAGAATGACTATCTCAGTTTGATAAAAGGAGAGTAGTGCATGAAGGACGTGGACATCGTTTAGCATACTTCTGACATTTAAATTTAAAATGAGGAGCGTGAATTTGTCTCGGTGGAGTAGGATATCATTCAGGTTGAGGGTTGCGGCTCCTAGATTTTGTGGGACTGGGTTTCTGCAGCTAATAACTTGGGTTCTGAGGTAAAAATAGAGTTTGAGTAGTTTGTTTAGGGTCTTAAAGTTCTTTATAGTTATTTGGGACTGGTAGTTTGATGGCTGTAATCTATGTGTATAGTGGTGAATAAATAATGTTTGGTAGTGATATGGGACTGGTTGAGTAAAAGGGTGTGTTGTAATAATGTTAGTGGAAGTAGTTTTTCTTGGTATGTGGATAAAATTAAGTTGTTTTTGGTGGTTGGTGACAGAAGTTAGCAGTGGGATGGTGGATACACCTAGGAGCAATAGTAAGAGGTGTATGTATGTGGATTTGGGTAGTTTTGTTGGGTTTGGTCATGAGTGAGAGATCTGCTTGGGATGGGGTGGGTGTGGTGGATGATGAGAGGTGTTGTTTGTGATTGTAAGGTAGTTTGATGGAAGACTGTGCTTTACAGGATGTGGAATAGTGGAAGAGAAGGAAATGGGTACAGGGGTGGGGCAGATTCAGTGATTGGTGGTTAGCATGATGGGAGTGGCTAAGTTTAGTTGAAATGTAGCACTAGTGGGGACGGGTGGGAATAGGGGGCAGGGAGAGGAGTGGAGTGAGCTCGAGTGCAGCGGGGCTATCACTAACTCCAATTATATCCCTGGGCTTACTTGTTTCTTTTCTTTGTACACCAAATGTATCTTTTCACCTATTTCTGTTTATACCAAATGTATCTTTTTGGCTGTATTGCACTAGTTTATTTTCACTCCAAATGTATCTTTTTGGTTGTATTTTACTGGTTTAGTTTTACACCAAATTTATGGGCTATTTTTAAGCTATAGATTGTCCCCTTGCAGAGATTAATTAGGAGCTGCAGGGTATATTTTATGGGCTATGTGCAGGGAGGCTGGATGAAATTACTGTGTGCAAGGTAGATTTGTAGGTTAAAGAGGTAAGATCCTTGGGGAAAATCTAGCTAGGTTACACAATATGGAGGGAGCCTAGAGGTGCCTTTAGACCCAGGGCAGCATGAAACAGTACATAGGTAGAGTGTTAAGGTACTAGTACATGCTATGGTATTAATCTTATTCAAACTGCAGGTTGGACTTCAAAGACTTGTAGCAGGTAAACTTTTCAGGGTAACTTCCTTTCAGTCAGGAGTGTCTTATACTGTGGTAGTTTGAGAGGGACTACCTAGAAAGAAAAAAATTATTATGAGAAAGCCCTTATCATCACTAATAACTAGCCACTAGTCAAGCAGGCATAACACTGTCACTTAGACTATGTAATATACGGCAATACAGGAGCTCCGTACAGCTACGAAGCACAGTATATGCTTTTTAGTTACACAAATGGTTAACAAACAGTTAAAATGTATCTCTAGCTTTACAGACTACTCTTGCAATCAAGAGTATGATGCAGGTAATAATTGTTAGGTTTTCTACAATGCTGTGTCCTTGTTTGATGTTAAACATTTAATCTAAATGCCGGACTACAGCTATCAAGTACGTTTTCCTTTATGAAAATTTGTATAAAGCAGAGAAATATGAAAATCACAAAAAGTTATTAAATATGCCAAGGTTAGTGGCAGATGAGGTTCAATTACTAACAGGAGGAGATGACATAAAATGGTGACGTATAACCAATATACAGGAAAATCCCCAAGAATAGATGGTATTCCTTTTGTAAGTCTGAATGTTAGGAGGAAAGAAACTGATAAAGATCTGGTAGGTTTTGTTTAACAGTAGTTTAAAAGGAGGAGAAGCAGCAACATCCTGGAAGAAACACCTAAAGATGGTAAAGGCCCATATGATCCAGCTTCATATAGGCCTATTTCAATTCTAAGCCATGATTATAAAGTGTTTGTCTATAATGCTAAAAGAATGGCAAGGTGATGGCAAAATTGACAGATATGGATCAATGTGGTTTTGTGGAGGGGAAGCAACAGTTGACAACATTAATAGAACAATAATGATCCAGGGGGAAGCAGAATGTAAGAAAAACCACGGTTATGGGTGGGTCTAAACACCGAGAAACTGGAAGCTCTGTCTTATGGATATGGATATCAAAATACAAGCAGTCAAAATGTTTTTAGTCCATGCTGTTTTATACACAGGTCAAGCATATTTTTTATCGACCAGAAGAGAAGTTGTGGAGAGAAATTAATAAAGAGTTGAAGGATTTTATCTGGGACGTGTAGTAGGGAAGTGTCAAAAGGGATAATCTGATCCTTCCAACAGAATAAGGTGGTTTGGGATTACTTGATTTAAAGGGGTATGTCAGAGCTACACAGTTTTAGGCTATATACAGCACAAGCAGAAAGCTATAATTCAAAGGGGAAAGGATGATAATGAAACTGGTGCAGCTCAAGAAAAAAGGAGAGACTGGGATTTTGGATGCATATCCTTAAGGAGAATAACAATAACCACACAGAATATTATATTCATAAAGCAGCAGAAAGTATTCTAAGAATGAAGCCAACACAGGAATGGAGAAAGGAGATTCTGCTGATAGGGATCGCTGCAATTAGGGATACAGACAAAAGACAAGAGGGGGCTGGAATTTACTGAAGAAAACTGTCAAAGGAATTAAAGTATTGGCAGCAAATAATTTGAGAGGAAAAGCTAATACAGTGGGAATATGCCAAGAATTTATTTGGACTGCAGGCTAGAGAGCCTTCCCTATGAAGGATTGATATCAGAGTATAGTCAAACAGAAAGGACTAGGGGAATCCTAAGCGAAGTACCAGAACTGGTAGTGTTTTTGGCAGAATCTAGAACAGAAGCTGCTGTTGAAAAAGGGATAATTAGTACAGCATACAAAATATTTCATGATAACAATAAAATATTGCATGATAACTATAAGAATCTATCAGAGGAGGTTAGAAAGGATTGGAAAGAGAAATTGGGTAAGTAATTCACAAAGAAACAATGGGATTATAACATACATGACTCCCAAATATGCAACAAAGTCTAGAAGATTTAGGATCTTTGCCTGAAGTGTCTACATAGGTATTTTTATACCCCAACTACACTTTAAAGAATTTTTCCTCAGGTAGATAGAAAATGTTGGAGGTAAGATGGGGAACAAAGAGATAATAGGGAAAAGATTTTTTTGGGGAGTGTAATGAGTTAACAAATTTTAAAAATTCCCTGCAGACCACTCTATCAGAAATACTGGGTGAGCAAATTGGTATAACTAAGGAAATTATTTTTTGAGCTATGATACAGAATCATAAATGCCTAGACATACTAAGGCTTTTCCAAGTCTAATATGATGGCTACCAAACAGAAACTACTAGAAAATGGAAATCAAAGTCTAAACCAACTGTACTAGAAGCAGTGAATATAGGAACAGAGATAAAAAATTGAAAATGGGATCTTTATAAAAGGGTAGCAGCAAATCACATAGAAAAATAGGAATTGTGGGAACAATACATGCAGAATAATGTTTTGGAGGAGAAATGAGGTTTAAAAGAAGGCAAGATTTGAATGAGCTATGTAATGTTTGACTTACAATGACTGGATAGATTATAGGTGATGTACAATGTTTTATTTATTTATTTATTTGCAGTTGGTTTACCAGGATAGTCCACTGGGCCAAAAGAACCCGTTTTCAATGGAGTCCTGGGGAGAAAAGCTCCAATACAGACAAATTAGGTACATACAGAAAATTACAATAATAATTATACAGAGTAGAAGATAAAACATTTAAGCTCAAAATTCAAGAACATTCAAAACAATACAATCGGATAAGGATTAAATGAGAAGTAAATAAGCTGAAACAGTATAGTTATTCAGAAGGAAACATAACATTACATTACAGAGTAGTTATTCTGAGGGAACATAAGCTTTGTTAGGTAGAGTTAAGTATCATAAGCGTAAAGGAGGTTAAGATATCAAATATTTATGAGGGGTGGGAGCAAGAACAATCCCATTGGGACCTTAGATATGTATGAAGAGATTTTTTGAACATGTACTGGTTAGAGGTGGTACGAATGGATGGTGGGAGTGAGTTCCAAAGATGGGCAAGGTTAAAGGATAGTAAGTGTTTGCCAGGGGGATGAGATGGTTTATGAACTTCTAGTAGGTTTTGATTGTTAGACCTTAAGACTCTATTTGGTAGGTGCATTTTGAAGGCAGAAGACAGGGAGGGACAAAGAGAGGGTCTAAGAATAAGCTTATGAGCTAAAGTCAGCTGTATATATATGAGATGATTAGGTAATTCGAGCCAATTTAGTTTTTGGAGAGAGGAACAGTGGTGGGTGGAGGACCTGTGGCTATTAGCGAATTTGGCGATTTTGTTATAGCAGGAGGAAAGCTGGTTTTTAGAGAGGTCTGAAGATTAGTCAGTAATGGGGTCCCGTAGAGAAGAGAGGGGATGAGAAAGGAGGAAGCAAGCGTGATTTTGGAGGATCTTGTAAGGTACTGATTCTGACGGTAGAGCATACCTAGTTTTTGATGTTTTTTTTTAATATTTAGTTGTAGATGGGAGTTGTAACTAAGCCGGTTGTCAATTTGAACACCTAGTAGCTTAGTTTCAGACACTAGTTCCAGGGGTGAGTTATTTTGGCTGGTAATTGAGAAAGAGTTTATATTGAAGGAAGTGGATTTGGAGGGGGTAAATACCATTAGTTTTGTTTTGGAGGCATTGAGTGCTAAGTGATTTATTTTCATCCAATGCTCAGTAATTGAAAAAGCTTCCTGAGTAAGTTTTTGGAGCAGAGAGGAAGAGGTGGCAGAGCAGATAATGGTAGAATCATCTGCATATTGGATGATATTTGCAAATGGAATGGATTTGTGGAAATCGTTTATAAATATATTAAAGAGGAGGGGACCAAGAATAGATCCTTGGGGAACCCCAGTGGGGGTACTAAGGAAAGAGGAGGTGGCCTTTTTCCATATTACAGCTTGGTATCTATTTGATAAATAACTGGAGAACCAATTAATGGAGGAGGGAGAGAGGTTAAGTTTTGACAGTTTGGTTAAGAGCAGGTTGTGTGAGACAGTGTCGAAGGCCTTGGAGAGGTCAAGTAGTAAGGTACAGACAATGTGGCCGGAATCGCGTGCTGTATTAACAGTCTCAAGAAAGGACAAGAGGGCTGTCATAGTGCTGTGATTTGGCCTGAATCCGTGTTGTGTAGGGGTTAGAAGGTTGTTATCTAAGAGATGTGGCAAGAGTTGAAGTTGGATACACTTTTCCAGAAGTTTAGATATGGGGGACAGGATAGCAATAGGACGGAAATTGTTGACGTTGCAATTGTTGCCTCCTTTATGCAGGGGGATGATGTAGGCTTGCTTCCATAGTTGGGGCACTGTGCATTCATGGATTGAGTGGTTGATTAGAATGTTAATGGGATAGGCAACTGCATCTGCGGCTATACTTAGGAAGTAAGAGGGAATGTTGTCAGGAGCGTTAGTACATGGCTTCAGTTTCTGAAGGAGTTTCTTTATAGTGGAAGTGGGTATAGGTTTTAATGAGAATAGGGAGGAATGGAGAGAGAGAGAATTTGAGGAAGGTACGGGTGATGAGGAGGTTAGAGTAGTGGATAAGGTGGAAGATAGACAGTGTGAAGTGGAATTGAGGATAGGGTTGTTTGTGGGAGAGGGTGGGGGTGTATTAGATAGTGAGGTGGAGCATGTGAAGGAGGAGGTGAGTTTGCTAATAGAGTCGATGAAAAAGGAGTTGAACTGCGTAGCTAGATCTAAGTTGGGCTATTTGGGTCTGGGGTTGGAGTGTGTTGTTTGCTGGGGTTAAGGAGGGTGGAGATCCCCTTCGAGAATCTTTGAGGGTTAGTTTTATTATTGTTTTGGAGTATAAAGAAGTATTTTTGTCTATCAGAGATTATTAGCTTTTTTACTTTATTTCGAAGGGTTTTATACGCAATATGGTGTTCTGGGGTCTTATTTCTCAGATAGAGTCCCCAGGCTTTGTCTCTAAGGCACATGGTTGATAGTGTGGTTTTGGTTAGCCAGGGGGCTGAATTTGTTTTTATTCTTTTTGTTCTTAGAGGGGCTTGGGAATCAAGTATTCCTAAGAATGTAGAGTTAAAGTGAGCAACTGCTTCTTCTAAGGGTAGTGTCTTTAGATTGTTCCAATTAATTGCTTTCAGGGAATCTAAGAAGGTTGATGGGTTAAAGTTTTTGTCATTGCGAGTAGTGATGTAGTTGTGGGTGCGGTAGGAGATACAGGGGAGTCGGTGAGTGAAAATAGGCAGGTGATCGCTAAGAGGGTCAGGAAGAGTACCACTATCTGAAAAATAGTGGGGATGTGACACTAGAATCCAGTCAAGGATGGTGCCACAGGAGGGGTTTTTTGATGGGTGTGTTATAGTGTTGATTAGCTGGGAAAAGTTATATAGGTTGATATTAAGAGGGTTGGTTGGAGACTGGATGGAGGCCCAGTTGATATTTACATCTCCTAAGATTATGGTTTCATTGCTGATATTGTCAGAGAGCCATGAGAGGATGTTTTCAAGTGTAGAAATATTGTCCCCTGGGGGGATGTAGAGGGATGCTAGACATATGTGTTTGTGCTTATTAACTTGTAGGAGAGTGAGGAGTACTTCAGCGTTATTAAATGTTGGAGTAGATTTGTCGTGGGGGTAATTATCAAGGAAGAAGAATATAGGAGAGCAACTCCACCACCTTTCTTCTGGGTCCTGTCTTTTCTAATGATTGAATAGCTGGGTGGAGTTATTTCAGAGTCTTTTATAGAGGGCTTTAACCATGTTTCTGAAATAGATAGTATGTCAGGTTTGTTATGCATGAGCCATGCATGGAGGGTTGGGACTTTATTCACTATACTTTGTGAGTTTAGAGAAGTAAATAATATAGGCTTGTGTGAGGAGAAAAAGGAGGAGGGGCCGGGGTTGGGATGGATATCACCAGATAAAAGACTGGTAAAGAGATGAAAGATTGGGTTAGAAAGGTAATTGAGTAGAGTAAGAAAATGATTTGGGTCTGTTGTGATGGTCAAGGGGTCTTTAGTTACTATGGGGATAGAGTTTTTCTGAGAGGAGAAAACTTTGAATGAGAAGGTTAGGAGCTGTGTTATTGGGTAAAGATGGGGAGAAATAGGAGAGTGTAAATGTGAGAGAGGGGAGTTCAGATGGTTGGTTGTGTGATAAAGTTGCGAATGGTAAGAAGTATGAGGTTGGGTGAGGTAATAAAGATATGATAGTTTAAGAGATAGTAATAGTAAAATAAAGATGGATGAAGGATTTAAAGGCATGTTGAAAGGTTGCTTGGTGTTAAGTGTTATAGTTGTCTTGTATATGTTGTACGTTTATTGCGCAGGGGGATGAAGAAAAAGCTTGACAAGGTTGAGTGGAGTAAAGAGTAGTAAGTGTGGAGCTGGAGGGAAGGTAGTTAAGTGGGTGAGAGTTTAGAATTGAGGTGTATTATTACGGATTTGCTGTGGGTGTGGTTACAATGGATAATAGGCTGGTGGGGGTGTGTCTAGGGTGTTGAGGGCTGATTGGTGTTGGGAGGAAGTGGGTGTGGTAACAAGAGGGATATAGCTAGAGGTACTGGGGGCGGGTGGCATTTGGGGGCAGGGTAGGGGAGCGGAGTGAGCCCGAAGGGCGAACGGAGCGGGAAGACACCAGGAGAGGATCGAGAGCCAATCAGTAGAGCATAGGTTACAGTAGAGTAAGTTGTAGCTGGGTAAGTAAGGGTTCTATAATTAATAGGTAGAGTGGGCAAAAGTATGGGTGAGAAAGTGAGGAATGCAAGTAATAGCAGGGAAAATGCAAGAAATAAGTGAAGAAAAGTAAATACAGTATGGAGGGGATGCCCTCTAGTGGCCAAATGCAGAAGTGCACTAGGCCCACTAGGAAGGTCTTGGGACTAAATAGGATGGAATATGGAAGAGCTGGAAAAAAACTCAGATAAAGATGGGAGAGAGAATGGAGAGAGAGAAATAAAAAGTGTTTAGGCTGCTGGCTGTCCTGGCAGGGAGATAGCTTACAAAATTAACAAGCAGGAGTTAAAAGTGGTAGAAGCCCAAGTGGCAACAGATGCACATACTTTCACAGTGTCCTCTGGGAGACACTTTTCCAATTTCCAAAATACGAATTGAGGCAGCAGAGCAGTATGTCTCTTAAGCAAACGTATGGGTGGAGTAGGTGACTTTAGTTGAATATATGTGTCCACCCAGGCGAGGTCCCAAGGGAAAATACAGGGCAAAAAACTGGAGATAGGAGGAAGAGATGAGAAGAGTTAGTAACAGTGTAATAGTAGCAACACCTTATTACCTAAAAATGTAGTAAGCAGGTAAAAAAGGAAGCCATAAACACAATGCAGTCAGTAAAGCAAACAGTAATACACTATCCTGGTGCTATAGACTTCTATTAAAATGGGTAAAACACATCTGAACTCAACAGGCCTGCTTTGCAAACGAGTGAGCAACTGGCTCTATCAATAAACAGTTAAACTATATAAAACCATGTAAAAAAGAGAGCAGTGTCGTCAGGATATATTCAAATCACTCAGGAGACTCGAAAACTAATCAAGAGCTCCATAACAAATGTAGAATATAATTAAGCAATTTCAAAAACAAATAATTCTGCAGTATGTAAGATAATATTGTAACTATTTAACTAATTAAACTAATCAAGAGCTGTATAACAAATGTAGAATATATTTAAGCAGTTCCAAAAACAAATATTTCTGCAGTATGTAAGATAATATTGTAATCCTACAGCGCGTACATCAGTGACCAGCCAAGCGTTTGAGAGGTAACACAAACACGTGGGGTTGGCGTGTTGCACCAGCGCTAGTTAGTAACAAACATAGTTTACACAGGTAAAAACAATTTTGGAAAGCAGCCTCGACAATCCCATTTAGCTAACTCACCCAGTGTAGACAAAAACCATGTCTTAATCTTCTAAATAAGAGTAACCATATAGAAATTCAGAAAAATAAATCTATGCAGTGGAGTCTAAGCACAATCAGATCAGGAATATAAGGGCAATGTAGCGCTATGTTCAGTAGCGGCTTCAAAGGGACAGGAGCAACCTAATCAAACCCCTAAAGTTTTGCGATATACAAAAATAATAAATTATGAAGTTCCACCAATACGCATACAGTAGTAACCTACTGAACAATGGATCTGCATTCGGAACATACAATTTAAACAGTAGTACCGTTCGGTACTTTCTAGCAGAAATTCAGAATTTCTAATTCAGAAAAATAAATCTATGCAGTGGAATCTAAGCACAATCAGATCAGGAATATAAGGGCAATGTCGCGCTACGTTCAGTAGCGGCTTCAAAGGAACAGGAGCAATCTAATCAAACCCCTGAAGTTTTGCGATATACAAAAATAATAAATTTTGAAGTTCCACCAATACGCATACAGTAGTAACCTACTGAACAATGGATCTGCATTCGGAACATACAATTTAAACAGTAGTACCATTCGGTACTATCTAACAGTAGTAATCAGAGCAGTATTCACGTTATACAATGGATAGGTTAGGTACACTCTAAAACAGCAAACGACAGTGTACAAATAAGAATGCTGTCGTACTATGTCTATGATGAGCCTTTAGCATATACATAGAGGGAAAAGCCCTGATATTGGCATTACAAGTTGAACATGAAATTACTTACAGTAGGAGCGCACTCCCAGTCAGGCACCTGCAGCAGCCGTAGCGAGAAGTTCAAAAATGGCGCCCTGAGGGGAGGGGGAGTATATATCACTTCCAGGCGGAAGTAGAGGGAGGGGGGAGGAACAGGGAATACAAACTAGCAGGGACAGACCGGAAGGTCTATAACCCTACAATGTGAGAGGCAAAGGACATATGAAGGATCAAGCAGTCGAGGGGGAGGGAAAATATGTCAATATGGTTTGTTTTCATTCATATAAATGTATGATTGCCTAACTCATAAATGAAAATTTAATAGAAATGTTTCTTGTTTAAAAAAATGGAAATTTTTGGAACAATACACGTAGAAAAATGGTTTGGAGGACTAAGAAGGTTTAAGAGAAGGCAGTCAGTGAATAATTTACATAATGTTGCTTATATTATATGATATATAACAATATATGTAATGTACAGTACTTGTAAATGTAAACTGGTTAATATGGTTTGATTGCTTCTATATAAATGTAAGTTTGCTTATGTCACTAGTGATAATAAAATAAAGGTATTAAAAAAGAAAGCAGCATTAGCCATGGAAGATGCTTTAAAATGCTTACTCAGTCTTACCATTATGGAAATTGCATGCACAGAATGCATTAATATTGACTAGTCCTTGGAAAATAACAGTTTCTGTAAAAACATGACCTGATATAGCATCCAAGAGAACTATTGTCCTAGACTAGATACTGGTCTCCAAACCAGAAAATAACTCATCTCTAGGCATCCTGGCTGATCCTGTACCACCTTTCCAGTATGGTACCACTGAAAACCACAAAGAAACCATACATGGCAGTCTGTAGTCTTACAAAGCAGTGACACAAACCTACTTGATCTGACACAATAAATAAATTGGAAACTCTTAAGACTAAATCTGCAGTACAAACAAAGCTCCAAATTATATCTGATCTGCCATAAACAGCATTATTTAATAGTGTAGATCCAGAAAGTCACGCAGAGTAAAGATAATACATCATAACCCCAGTTGCTCCAAAATTAAAATAATTGATGATTAAAAGGTACAGAGCATAGGTAAAATATACCAAACCAGCTATCTTATCAACAGAGACCACTATTTATTGACAATTGTTTACCAGTAAGTCCAACTAGATAATTTTATCCATTTTCAGCAGAGGCCAAGAAGAAAAGCTCCACAAGTATTAGAACAGAAGCTGCACATATAATGGTGAAAACTGACATATTCCAATACACAGTAAATACACAGATTATTAATACACGTGTAACATGTAGAATAATACATATATACCATCAATAAAACAAGATAAATAAGAGGAATGAAGAAAGTCAGATGGTAATCAAGTTTGCGAAAAGGATGGCCATGGCTGTGGTGAATGCATATTTTAAGAAGAGGGAAGAGCATAGGGTGACATAGGATGAGTGGAGGAAGATGCACAGAGGTGGATTATATCCTATGCAGGAGGGCCAGTCTGAAGGAGGTTGGAGACTGTAAAGTGCTGACAGGGGAAAGCGTAGTTAGGCAGCATAGGATGGTGGTTTGTAAGATGATGTCGGTGATCAAGAGGAAGAAGAGGAGAGTGAGGGCAATGCAAGGATCAAATGGTGGAAGTTGAAAAAGGATGATTGTGAGGTGGAGTTTAGAGAAGAGTTAAGACTGGCACTGGGTGGCAGTGAAGAGTTTTTGAATATCTGGGTAACTACAGCAGAGCTGGAAAGGGAGACAGCTAGAAAGGTACATGGTGTGACATCTGGATAGAGGAAGGAAGACAAGGAGACCTGTGGCAGAACAAAGAAGTATAGGAGGGTATACAGAGAAAGAGGATGGCAAAAAAGTGGGATTGTCAGAGATATGAAGAAAGTAGACAGGAGTATAAGGAGATGAGGTGTATGGTGAAGAGGGAGGTGGCGAGTTGTATGACAGGTTAGACGCAGGTTAGACAGAGGGACCGAGCTAGGAAAGATGTGCAGCAGGTAAAGGTGATAAAGGATAGATAATGAGGGAAAAATACTCACAAGTGAGGAAAGTGTGTTCAGCAGATGGAAAGAGTACTTTGAGGGGCTGATGAATGAAGAGAATGAGAGAGAGAAAAAGTTTGATGATGTGGGGATAGTGAATCAGGAAGTGTAACAGATGAGCAAGGAGAAAGCAAGGACAGCTACGAAGAGGATGAAAATGGAAAGGCTCTTGGTCCAGATGACATACCTGTGGAAGCATGGAGGTGTTTAGGAGAGATGGCAGTGGAGTTTTTAACCAGATTGTTTAATGACATCTTGGAAAGTGAAAGGATGCCTGAGGAGTGGAGAAGTGTTTTGGTACTGATTTGTAAGAATAAGGGTGATGTAGTAACTACAGAAGGATAAAACCGATCAGTCATAGCATGAATTTATGGGAAAGAGTAATGAAAGCTAGGTTAAAAATGGAGGTGATGATTAGTGGGCAGCTGTGTGGTTTCAAACCAAGAAAAGAGCACTATAGATGTGATGTTTGCTCTGAAGGTGTTGATGAAGAAGTATAGAGAAAGTCAGAAGTAGTTGCATTGTATCTTTGTGGACTTAGAGAAAGCATATGAAGGGGTGCCTAAAGAGGAGTTGTGGCACTGTATGAGGAAGGCAAGAGTAGCAGAGAAATAGGTAATAGTGGCAACATGACAGTGGTGAGGTCTGTGGTAGTAGTGATGATGCATTCAAGGTGGAGGTGGGATTACATCAAGAATCAGCTCTGAGCCCTTTCTTATTTGCAATGGTGACAGACAGGTTGACAGACGAGATCAGATCAGGGTCCCCGTGGACTATGATGTTTGTGGATGGCATTATGATCTGTACTGAGAGTAGGAAACAGGTTGAGGAGACCCTGGAGAGGTGGAGATATGCTCTAAACAGGAGAGGAATGAAGGTCAGCAGGACTAAGACAGAATACATGTGTGTGAATGAGAGGGAGGATAGAGGAATGGTGAGGATGCAGGGAGTAGAGTTGGCAAAGGTGGATGAGTTTAAATACTCGGGATCAACAGTTCTGGGTAATGGTGAGTGTGAAAGAAAGGTGAAGAAGAGAGTACAGGTAGGGTGCAGTAAGTGGAAGAGAGTGTCAGGAGTGATTTGTGATAGATGGGTGCCAGTAAGAGTGAAAGGAAGGTCTACAAGATGGTAGTGAGACCAGCTATGTTATATTGTAGTAGGCTAGGCATCTTTCCTTGTGGTAGGTGTAGAGTATGTGATGCTTTAACTAAGACACAAAACACAGGAGTTTAATCATCCTCAAATGAACTTTATTTTTAGACCTAGGTTTTATGCGGACTGTAACACTACTCATTTAGTGTATTTGGCTACGTGTAATCACTGCTCTTGTTTTTATATAGGCAAGACAATACAACGACTTAAGGATAGAGTCAGCAGACATATGTATGAAATTAAAACAAAAAACATTAACAACACATTAGCTAAACATAATATTGATTCATCAGGACAAAGTCATAATTTTAGAGTTTTACAATGTGCTTTACTTAGCATGAGGGGTGAAGACAGTAATAATTATCTAGAGCAGTTAGAGCTACGCCGGATATTATGATTACAGGCACACAGATACCCAGGTTTATACTCTAGTGTTAGCATAAAACCTGCTATATGGACGTAGACTCAGGACTAGATGAAGTAATGACCTAGATACACACCCCCTCATTAAGATTAGCAGTTTTTATTGGGCTTTGTATTAGATAAATGTGTTTGATTTTATGCATTTTACTGAGATCTGATGAAGCATATCATTATGCGAAAGCACTTATCCATTTTATGTCTTGCAATAAATTGATTTTTATTGCTGTGGTTGCCTTGTTGGCTTTTATTCTATTTTTGCTGATTTGAATTTCCAACATAGGCATTTGGGTAGCTGAACACACTCCAATGTGTTACTGGTTGAACCCTTGCTTTCTTGTGTTTGGCTCTTAAAGAGACATTTTTCTGAGATGTCTGCAGTGATTGGTGCTGTTTTTGTAGCCTTTAAAAAGGCTGGTGTTAGCTCTTACAAGAGCTGCTGTCAGCTATAACAAGCGCTGCTCCTTCTGTGGGTTTTACGTTGGTCTTGTGAGCTCTCACCTGGCTACGTTTTGTTGAGGGGGAGCTGGTGTCTGTGGAGCTCTGGCCTAAATTAAAGTAACACTACACAAGGAAGCTCTGATAAGAGCTATTGTGCCCATGCTACTGTGGGCCATCTTTTGGTTTATGGGAAGCTCTGACAAGAGCTGTTGTGGCCGTGTGGTGCCTGGGATTAATCCCTTTTTTATCTGCTGGTGAGAGAGCTCTAAAAAGAGCTGTTGTGTTCTTGCTTGGCTCATCCGTTTTCCCTTTTCAAAGGGTGTGGTGTTCCCTGTTTGGGTTTGCGCTGAACTCAGATCTTTCCCTTTTGGCTTAGTTGCAGCCCTTAAAAGGACTTTTTTGCACACTCTCCAAGTGCTGGTCAGAATGACCTGACAGCTGGTGGTGTGTGGGTTATTATGCCCCTGTTGGAGGGGTGGAGTTCTGGCTCCACCTATCAAGTGTGGAGGTTTCCGGTGGGCGTGGTCTTCTGTCTTGCCATGTGGTTCGTATTATTCAGATCTGTTTGAGGACTCCTTTTCTCTTGTTAGTGTTGTGTCTTGTGTTTGCCATTTTGAAATCCAAAGGCGCGAATTTGAAGGTGGAACCAAGGTTTTTCCTTGGACACGTACCTTTCTAACCATCTCTCTGCAAACCGTACTTCAATTAACCACTTGACTAATTTATCAATTAATCTATTACCTGTTTCAACTGTTTTAACAAATTAGTCCTCAATCAAAGCCCATGTAAGCTGAGTGAGTATAGGACAAACCACTAAATAAAATGCTTTAAACCAACCAGAGAAATAAAAATGCATTAAATCGAACAGAAAAATAAAGTGAAGTGAGTTCCAATGACATGAAATCCAGTACTTTAATGTAGTGAAATATACAAAGTGAAATGAAATATTAAAGTGCAATGTTTTTTATAAATTATTACATTGTATATTGTGTAATGGTGCCGCAATGAATAACCACGTGGGTGCAAAATTTAAATATCATGTGTGCTAAGGGTAATAAGGTTCATGGATGAGGTGAGGGAGGACATTCAGGTGGTTAGTGTGACAGAGCAAGATGCAGAGGACAGAAAGAAATGGAAACAGATGATTTATTTATTTATTGCATTTGTTTACTGAGAAAGTCCAGTGGGACTAAATGAGCCCATTTTCAGTGGAGGCCCAGGGAGAAAATCTCAACAAATATTAAAATACTGAGTATATGAACAGTTGTAGTACATGGAAATCAAATTGATAACAACAGTGGAGATTGTTACATCCATAGTATGAGCGCAGAAACAGAAAATGTATACAATTTGTATAACATAAATATATATAAATATATATATAAACAGATATATATAGTATTATTAACAGTGAGTAAATAGTTGGGAAACAGCAAGATATAGCGAGAGCATACTGTATTAGTATGGTAGGAAGAATGGAGAAGATATACAAGAATTTAGATGGAGTAGAGTAAGGTTACAATGGGGGAAGTCAGGTTTTGGGGTGTGTTGTTAAGGTGCAAGTGCATAGCCAAAGAGAAGAGAGATGCAGTCTGAGGGATTGTTTGAAGGAAGCAGGATTGCTAATTGTTCTGGCTGAAGGTGGGAGATTATTCCATATCTTTGAGGCAGTAAAAGAATACAACATTTGGCTAGCTGAGAGCTTAGGTTTATCAACAGTCAGTAACATTTTGTTTTCAGACCTAAGAGGTCGGTTAGGATGAGAAATGGTCAGTATAGCAGAGAGAGATGGGCAGGTTTCTGGGTAATAAATAAAGTTATGAGCAGTAGTTAATTGTAGATTAGTGAGGAAGCCTGAGCCAATTTAGTTAATTTACTTATTTATTACATTTGTCAACTGGGTATGTTTACAAAACGAACAAAATACTAACAAAGAAACACTGAAAAACCAAGAACTAAGCCAACAGGCAAACCGAGACAAAAAGCCCAAAGACTGCAGCAAAAGTACACAAGAATGCGTTTAATTTAAGCAAATAAAGAAACTTCTTCAGAAATAAACACACATTTTTCCAACAGTAATATATAAGTAATTAGTACAGTCACATGGTAAATAAATCAATTAAAGTCAATTAAATAAATGCATAACAATTAAATAAGCCTCACAAGTGCTTTAAAGCTACATACACTGGAAAGTCTAAAATTCCTATCCATCGATTATTAAGATATAAAACACGTTTATAATAAAATAAAATAATACATTATATAATATAAAAACAGTGCTCATAGTGATTTTAAGGGGATATCAGCCTCACAAATCTTTAACACGAAGTAAGAAACTAGTTGTCCATCACACTACATAAGAAGTCGGAAAAGGTTACCGTTTCAGACTTAAGTTTTAACAAACGTCCGATGTTGCAAGCATCATTTAAGCCAGGAAAGGAAAATGCATTTAGGCGAATTTGCCATGCAAGTTCACGTTCCTCTAACAGTAAATTAAAGGGGCCCCCTCTCACATCTACCTGAATCTGGTCAATAGCTTTAAACATAAACCTATGTCCTGTATAATGGTTAACATGTTTTGCTAAGGGGTTGTCTATTTTGTTCGTAGAAATTCCATAAGTGTGTTCATAAACTCTGTCCCGCAGTCCCACCAGGTTGGTGAAGACACTTTAAACACAAAACTTAAATCTCTTGATGTTAATTTATTGAAACTAAAGAAGTTGCAACTAGAAGTTGAGTACTTTAAAGAATGTATAAATCAACACATCGTTCCAAAAGGGCTACGCTCTTACCGGTACCCTACTGGTCTCGTTCCAGATTCACTGTTTCATCTGGAACTCAATTCTCTTTTTGACCAACAAGGGTTTGATCTAATGCAGCTTATAATTAAACATTACCTTCTGCATATTGACATTTTATCCAACAAAGTTTCTGTGTTGAATAATGACATTGTTTCAAATAATGATTTTTTCAGATATAAGTATGATTATGACCATTCCTTCCTGAGTATCAATCAATTATTAGATAGGATGAAAGTGAATAAAACCAAAAAAAATAAAAAGGGATCGGGTGGCTTTTGATAATGGCACTGCCTACCCTAAGCCATCCCTTTCCCAAGTTTCTAACATAGTCAATACTTCTTCTACTGTTCAACAACAAAACAACAACCGTGACCTTAATGTGACATCTAACAGTGAAGTTAACCATACAGTAGTTAAACGTAGCAAACGTATTCGTAGTTATAACAACCATGGCCTTAACCATCAGCAAGATGTCATGAACCAAAAAATACCTGTTAATGATGAAACTGAAAATTTTCAGAGGGCCACAGGAGCGATTCCATAGAATAAACAATTCAAACAGAACGGAAGAACAACCAGAGCAATTTCAAGCGCAGGAAATAATACCCAATGACACTACTGTACTTAATATATTAACTAACTCAGATGAGGACTTTAATATCTATAATTTTTCTTCATTTTCAATTGACCCTGTCTTAATTTACTGGCAAAAGGTAGTACATTTGTGCCTTCCAAATCATTGAATCTTGTCCAAACAGTTATGGATTTAAAACTGTTCATCAGGAAGTTGAACTTTAATTTACTATGTGGTAACAACAACATTAGGAACCAAATATTAAGGGTGCCTAGTACCTTTAATCCCCTGATACACCCAACCTTGAAGATGTTCGAGCACGTATGTGAATTAGATTTTAGGTTCTTATTGAACTCTCGGAATACTTATACTTCTAAAAAAATATATAACATGAATCCAGAAGAACATTCACTACTACAATCTTTGAGAGCTTCTCGGGTTCGGGTAGTTAAACCCGATAAGGGAGGGGGACTTGTCATATTTGATGAAACAGATTATGTTGAGAGAATGCATAAATTGTTAGATGATGTAGCATATTCAAAGGCCATTGAATGAAGTCAATATTGTTTATAACACAATAAAAGGCTATCTCAATGATTTATTTATAGAGGCGGCAATTGATATTGATACATTCAACTTTATGTCTACGCCTTGACCTAAAACCCCAGTGATGTTTGGCATACCCAAAATTCATAAAGATATGTCAAACCCACCAATGAGACCACTGATTGATGGGAGGGGATCGATGACATACCCTTGTGCTAAGGTTGTTGACATTATTCTGAAGAGGTACCTTTTGTCTGAATCCCAGGTATGTAAGGATTCATGGTCCTTCTTAGAAAGTATCACTAACTTGGAATTTAACGACAGTTACAATTTTCTAACAATCGACGTAAAAGACCTTTATACCGCAATCCCTCATTTGGATGGGATAGAATGGGTTAGCCTTTTACTTAAATCTAAGAAAGCAGCAATGAATGAAATAACCTTGGTTGAATCTTTATTAGATATTACTCTTACCAACAATTATTTTTTGTTTGATCAAGAATTTTATGTGCAAAAACAGGGTGTAGCTATGGGGTCGCCTTGTGGTGCCAGTTTTGCCAATTCTGTTATGGCATACTGGGAGAGGACGTTTATTTTTAACATTCCCCACCACAAGGCAAACCTCATATTGTACACACAATTTCTGGACGATATTTTCGTCCTATTCAATGATGATCACATACAGGCAATGTCCTTTATTTCTTACCTGAATACCACCACTGAATTTTTTAAATTTACAGCAACATTCCACACAGACATAAAAGACTATTTAGACGTTAAGTTATCAAAGGATAGGATTAACAACAGATATATATCCAAGATTTTTGGGAAACATACCTATTGTAATTCCTTCCTCCATTTTTCAAGCTGCCATCCCTTTCACCAGAAATGATCAATTGTCAAGGGGAAACTGATTAGAGCAGCAAGGATGACCACACTTGAACCTGATTTCCATGTGGAATTTGATTATTTGAATTCTATGTTCCAACAGCGAGGTTACCCTAGTATCTTAATTCAACCTCTTATTCATGAAGTTGCTGAGAAAAGGAGGGTTGGACTCTTGGTTCCTATCCTCTATTCGAACTATGTAGATCAGAATATAGATGTATCTACTATGGATAATAACTTATTTAGAACAAAAGGAACCATACAAACAGGAGATTCCAACATAAAATATGGTTTAATTACTACTTTTTGCACAGATAGTGGTATGGTAAGATTTATTTTATATAAAAATTGGCAGTTCATCACAAATGACAGTGTACTTTTGGACAAATTAGGGTTATTACCCAATATTATTTTCAGGAGAGGTCACAATCTTAAGAACCTTCTTGAAAGTAGGGGCAATTGTATTATAGCTAGAAACACAGGGAAGTACATGTGCGGGAATTGTAAAATGTGCAGATTTATTGAGGTTGGTTATACTTTTTCAATTAATCACGACAAGTTTAATATTAAATTTAAACTTAACTGTAATTCCAAACTTGTCGTGTACATAGCTAAGTGTGTTTGCTGTCCTGCATTCTACGTGGGTAAAACCGAGCGTAGACTGCGGGACAGAGTTTATGAAAACACTTATGCAATTTCTACGAACAAAATAGACAACCCCTTGGCAAAAGATGTTAACCATTATACAGGACATAGGTTTATGTTTAAAGCTATTGACCAGATTCAGGTAGACGTGAGAGGGGGCCCCTTTAATTTACTGTTAGAGGAACGTGAACTTGCATGGCAAATTCGCCTAAATGCATTTTCTTTTCCTGGCTTAAATGATGCTTGCAACATCGGATGTTTGCTAAAACTTAGAAGTCTGAAACAGTAACTATTTCCGACTTCTTATGTAGTGTGATGGACAACTAGTTTCTTACTTCGTGTTAAAGATTTGTGAGGCTGATATCCCCGTAAAATCACTATGAGCACTGTTTTTATATTATATAATGTATTATTTTGTTTTATTATAAACGTGTTTTATATCTTAATAATCGATGGATAGGAATTTTAGACTTTCCAGTGTATGTAGCTTTAAAGCCCTTGCGAGGCTTATTTAATTGTTATGCATTTATTTAATTGACATTAATTGATTTATTTACCATGTGACTGTACTAATTACTTATATACTACTGTTGGAAAAATGTGTGTTTATTTCTGAAGAAGTTGCTTTATTTGAGCAACAAAAAGCACTTAAATTAAACACATTCTTGTGTACTTTTGTTGCAGTCTTTGGGCTTTTTGTCTCGGTTTGTCTGTTGGCTTAGTTCTTGGTTTTTCAATTGGGTATGTTTGACTGGGCCAGGGGCCCGTTTTCAGCACAGACCCAGGGAGAAAAGCTCCACAGTAGTACAACACAACAAAACAAGCAATAATAAAGTACAAACAATAGTATAATACAATCGTAGCACAATAACAGGCAATAAAACAATACAAGAAATAGTATAATGCAAGTACTGGGTAATTTTGCATACGAAAACAAATTATGAGGAGGATAGAATTTCTGATGAGAAAAGTAGTAGAAGTGGGAAAATAATTAACATGGAGAGTGGCAGTAGCACAGCCAATGATTGGGAAGGTGTTCCTTTAGGAGGGATTTGAACTGATTGTGAATAGGGGTTTTTGCTATAGTCTCTGGAAGGGTGTTCAAGAGTTTGGCTATTCTGTGTGAATAGAGGGAGATGGCATGACAGTTGTGGGAGTTGGATACCATTAGTAAAAGGTTGTTGGAAGATCCAAGAGAACTAAGGTTAGTACTAGGTTGAAATAATTGGGAGATGGCAGGGCAGTTGCTGGGATGGTGTATTATTTTGTGTGCTAAGATTAGTTGATTAAATGATAAAGGAGCCATAGTCAAGTCCCCAAATGATGTGGACATCCTACAGAATGGCCTCACTGAGACAGATGCCTGTTGTCAGAGCCATGGCCTCAAGCTCAATGCCAAAAAGTGCAGTGTCATCCCCTTTGGTAAAAACTCTGTACCTATGAACTACACCATAGGCAGCAATCTACTTAACACCAAATTCGTGATAAGAGACCTTGGGACCCAGGTGGACAGTAGTCTCTCCTTTGATAGTCACATCGCCAAAGTAGTCAGGAAGTCCTTCTACGTGGCACACCTCATCATAAAAGGGTTCTCATCCAGAAAAAAAGAGGTCACTGTTCCCCTCTACTCATCACTCATAAGACCCATAATAGAGTACAACGCCTCTTTTGGAATGTACCTCACAAGACATCTTCAGCAGCTGGAAAGGCCACAGAAGTATCTCACAAAGAGGATTACTGGCCTCAAACAAATGCCCTACACTGACCGCCTCAAAAAACTCCAGCTTTACTCCGTAGCATATTGGCTACTCAGAGGTGATCTCTGCCTAACATATAAAGCTATGTCAAACCCAGAGCTGTTGGACATGCTACACCTAAAGAAATCCGAATCACTCCGAGCTACATGCTCTAGGGACCTAAAACTTGTCACCACAATAAACAGGACATGCTGGAGGGATAGATTCCTGTCCCAGAGACTTCCTATACTCTGGAACAAGCTATCCATCTATGTCAAGCAAAGTTCTTCATTAGCACTCTTCAAGAAAAATCTTGATGAGTGGATGGGAAATAGAAAATACACCCCGGGGATCACTTCTGTGTCTCTGCTAGACAGTAAGTAGCACAGGAAAATAACTTTCTTGGGTGGCGTAAACTATGGAACTTTGCTGGCTAGGCTTGCGAAGGCCCTTGGGCCGATAGCCTAGTACCTACCTATGAACCTATAAAAGGTTGGGGAGCTGTAGACAGTTTAATTGAGAAAGAGCTGAACAGTGGTGTGATCTGTGTGGATGATTAGTGGCAAATTTAGCGATCTTACTGTAACATGATTCTAGGTTGTTGAGGTCCAATTTTCGAAGGTTTGTGAATATGACAGAGCCATATAGGAGGGTGGATAGAAGGTTTGTATGAGCAATGGCTAGCCTGGTGTTGGGAGTTAGGTATGGCTTGGCCCTGTATATGGTGCCTAGTTTGATGTTGACTTTTTTGATAGTTTGGGCAATATGAATATCAAATTTGAGGTTATCATCTATGATAACACCTAAAAGTTTAGCATGGTTTGTGGGGACTATTTTGGTTTCATCTGTGGAGAGGTTTGTGAGAGGGAGCTGGGATGGTTTGTCCTGAAGAGAAGATTGCATTTTTAGTTGGAGTTCTTGGGGTGAGGAGGCAGTGCAGATGAATGCAGCATCATCGTCATCATACTGTACTATAGAGGCTAGTTGATTTGCTGAACTAAGGTTGTTTGTGAATATGATAAAGAGAAGGGGACTGAGAATAGAACCTTGGGGTACACCCAAGGAAATGGGAAGTAGGGGGGGGGGAGTTTTGCCATTTTGTAGCCTGTTCTTGACTTGAAAGATAGCTATGGAACCAAGTTAGTGATGACAGACTAAGGCCATAGGAAGAAAGTTTATTACGTAATAACTGGTGGGATATGGTGTCGAAGGCTTTGGACATATCAAGAAAGATGGAAGAGACAAGTTGGCCTTTGTTCATGAGATGATGTACGGAATTAGTGAAGGTTAGTAAAGCAGTGCTGGTACTATGTTTAGGTCTGTAGCCGTGCTGGGAGCTGGAAAGGAGGTTATTAATAAGGAAGTAGTTAATGAGCTGGTTATGGATGCATTTTTCCAGGATTTTAGCAAGGGGCACAAGGATGGCTATGGGATGATAGTTAGTTAGTTCTTTGGAAGTTCCACCTTTGCGGAGGGGAATAATGTGAGATATTTTCTACAGAAGTGGAACATATTGCTCTTTAATAGAGTGATTAATCAAGACTGAAATGGGAAAGGCAACTGAAGGAGTGTCAAGCTTCAGAAATTCATTAGGGAGTTTATCTGCAGTTGTGCAGCATGGTTTAAGTTTGGTTAGGAGAGTCTTTATATAATTAGTTTGTATGGGTGAGAAGGAGAAGGTACTGTTATTGTCTGCTGCAGGGGTGAGTACAGAAAATGGTCGGGCTGGTTGGTTGTCTAGTGATGGTGCTGATAAAGTGGGAGTTGAACTGAGTATAGGGTTTAGGTTGTTTGAGGTAACTGAAGGAGGGGTTGAGGTTTGCCCTGGGTTAAGGAGCTGGTTGATGGATTGCCAGCATTTTTAGGGCTTATTTTGTTTTTTCTGTTGACAGGATAGGAAGTATTTGTACTTGTCTTTTTTTTATTTGTTTCTTAGTTGGTGATAAGTAAGTCAGATGTTTCTTTGGATGTATGGTAAGCTGACCAAGCTTTATCTCTACGGTTCATTAGTAGTTGGTGTCTTTGGTTAGTCATGGGAGAGGCTTAGTTTTAGTGCACATTTTTCTAGTGGGGGCTAGATTATTAAGAATTGTAAGGAAGGTTTCGTTGAAGTACTGAAGCACAGCATCTAACTGTAGGTGTTTAAATGGGGTCCAGTTACACTGTTGGAGTAGGAGGTTGAAAGTAGCTGGGGAGAAGTTTTTCTTGGAAATGATACATTTGAAGATAATGTTACTTTGGGTATTCCAACATTCCCTGGAAAGAAAGGTTGGATAGTGGTCACTGAGGGAGCCAGGTAGGCAACCGGCTAGGAAACCTAGGTCAGGTTTGTTAGTTAAGATCCAGTCTAATGTTGACTGCTTACTGAAGTGTTTGTCTATACGAGCTGGACAGTTTATTGTTTGGGTAAAATTGAAAAGATTTACAAAGTTGGATGGGTTATTAGCTATGCAGGTGTGCCAATCTAGGTTAAAGTCACCAGCCCAGGAAAGTAGATTTTCTATGATGGGACGGTTATTGCCTTGAGGAAGATATGTGGCTATAATTATTATTGCTTTGTTAGGGTTGATTTTAAGGTGGGTTGTCAGTATTTCAGACTTGGGTAAATCAGGAGGGGTGCAGTTAAGTTGTACTACTTTGAGGGTGTCTTTAAACATAACGGCAATACCACCTCCCTGTTTGATGACTCTGTCTAGTCTTATGATGTTATAGCCTGTTGTGAGAATTTCACTGTCCTTAATGTGAGGCTTTAGCCAGGTTTCAGTTATTACAGCTATATCTGGTGTGTAGGAGGATAGGGCAGCGTGGAATTCGCTAGTCTTGTTTACGATGCTACGGAGGTTGAAGTTTAGCAGGAGCAGATCAGAATTAGAGGATTTGTGAAAGGGGGTTGGTGATGTGAGTGAGTGATAGATTGAGTACAGATGGTAGGCATGGGGCATGAGGAAGACAGTAGGTGCTGAGAATTTGTGTCATTGAGACCTGGGTTGGGATGGATGTCAGCGTGGAGTTTAATTTGTGTAACAGAATGTAGAAGAAGAAGTGTAAGTGTGTTTGTTAGTTTGTGGTATTTGGAAGCAGTGGAAATAGGATGGTGGGTGAGTAGGTGTTTCAGAGGTGAGAGGAGGGAGATTGTGTGATTGAAGAGTTGTGAGTTAATGTTACTATAAGTGTGAAATTGAGAGTGGAGTGTGGAATATGGTATTCTTGGTGATTGGATCTATGTGACATGGAATGAGAGGAGGGAAGTGGAGTTGTAGGTGAGGAAAAGAAAGTGAAGAAGCAGAGTATTAGTAAAAATAAAGTAGAGTAAGTGCATGGTATGTGGATGGATGGAGGATTGGAAGGATATGAGCTGACAGAGTGGAGTAGGTAGGTGGGGATAGTGAGAATTCTAGGAAGGTGGGTGAAGATTGGTTGAGGAATGATGGGGTGTGGTCTGGCTTGGTATATAAGTAATGAAAGTGGGGATGGGTGGGAATGGGGGTAGGGTAGGGGACCAGAATGAGCTCAAGCATAGAGAGGGCGAACGAAGCAGGTTGAAAGAGCAACAGGACTCAGGGCCCTTCAGAAACAATCAGCAAGGTATGCAAGTAAGATAAAAGGTAAGCATGAAGAACTAGAGGGGAAACTATGTAGGACTAGGGAGAGATAAGAGTACAAGTACAGAGAAAACAGCCATCTAAGTTTTGTTACAGTTGTTAAGTGTTGTCAAGAGAAACAAAATGAGGAGGAAGAGAGGGGGAAAGGAGGAATAGGGGAGGAGAACAAAAAGCTGATAGGGGTGGGGGCTAAGAGGAGAAATACTGATCAAGGTACTAGCAGAAAGGGTGGATGGTGCAGGTTCCCACAGCAAAGCAATGGAGGAAGCTGAAAAATAGAGGACAGTGTCTAAAGATAAAAAGCATGGATGTTGTCAGAGGCCAGGAAGGAGCAGAAAAGGGGCAGTTGGTACAGCTAAGGTCAAGGATAAATAAGGTTGTGAGAAAAGTGGGCTAGATAATTACTGGGGAATATGATGTAGCAGCCTGGCGATATGGAGCAGAGAGCAAGGGCAGGATACACTATTACAAACTTCACTTTAAGAATGTACATTGCCTGTAGATATTGATGCAGTTGGAACTGGCCATTTGGCTTGAAGTTGAGTCTCACAGGAGAGGGAGGGTGTCAGACAGATGTTAGCCGCAGTTACAAATACTGCCTGTAGATATTGATGCAGCTGGAACTGGCTGTTTGGCTTGAAGTTGGGTCTTGCATAGAGGGGGGGGGGTGTCAGATAGAAGTTAGCCACAGTTACAAATATAAAAGGGGATTGAAAAACATTGATTAGACAAGGAGAATCAAAAGGACATACAAGGCAACAAATAAAAAATGCTTTGCACTATAAGTAAAGATGGTAGGGAGCAGGGTAAACTAGACTAACACCTATGAACCAAGCAGATGTATGCAGTAAGAATAACAGTAAATACAGTAGATTACAACTGTGTAGTGGTGGGCTAAAAATGTTGCATTTGTTACAAATTTGGCAACTATTTTGTAACGAGTCAAGTTTAGTTTTCAGGGAGGACTAAATATTGGTGAGGATGGGGGCACCATATAAGAGAGATGGGAGTAGGAATAATAAGGATAGAGTCTTTTTTGCAGAGAAGTTAAGAAAATAGTTGTGTCTATAAAGATCACCTAGTTTTTTATGTGTTTTTTTGATGCTACTGTGGATGTGAAGGTCGAATGTTACATTATCATCAATGATGACACCAAGTAGTTTGGTGATATGGACGACTTAACTAATGGTGTTGTTTTGGGAATGAACAGGGCTGGATTTTGGGGGTTAAATATTAAGAGTTTTGTTTTATTGGGGATTAGGGCAAGATGGTTGTATGACGTCCAAGTTGCAGTTGAAGTAAAGACTTCTTGAGTAAGATGCTGTAGCTCAGAGACTGATTTATAAGTGCATATAAAAGTTAAATCATCTGCATATTGGATAATAGTACTGTGGGCAAGAGTGGTGTGGACGTTGTTGACAAATATACTGAATAGAAGGGGATCCAATACAGAACCCTGGAGTACCCCTGTAGCTGTATTGAGGAAGGGAGAGAAGGAATGTTGTCATATAGTCGATTGCTGCCTATTGGTAAGATAGTTCGAAAACCAGCATAAGGTGGGGGTGAGATATCCAAGTTGGAGAATTTGATAAGCAGAAGGGAGTGGGCCTTTGATAGATCAAGAAAGAGTGCAGAGACTATGCAGCCAGAATCACAAGCTCTGTTTACTGTGTCCAAGAAGGATAAGAGTTGTGCTAGTGCTATGTCCAGGCCTAAAGACCTGTTGAGTGGGGGATAGGATTTGGTGTTTAACCAGATAATCAAGGAGCTGAGTGTGAACACACTTCTCTAATATTTTGGAGATGGGAGAAAGAATGGTGACGGGTTGAAAATTGGAAATGTCAGAGTTATTACTGCTTTTATGAAGTGGGAGAACAAATGCTTTTTTCCAGATATCTGGTATACATGATTCCTGAATAGACCTACTGAGGAGAATGCTGATGGAGTAGGCAATGGAGGAGGCAGATAGCTGTGAGAATTCTGCAGGTAAGTTATCTGGGGGGCATTGCAACATGGTTTTAGTTTATGAAGAATTTTTCTTTTTTATGTATGGGTGAGAATGAGAAAGTAAGTGGAGGAATAGATAAGGAAAATGCTGATGGTGGCCCTTGTGGGTTTAGGTTGATAGATGGGAAGGTGGTAGTAAGCTTAGCAATGGTGCCAATAAAATATGAGTTAAAGAGTGAGGCTATCTCTAAGGGTATTTTTTCGGGGTTTGGGCACGTATTATTCATTCCTGGGTGGAACAGTGAGTTGATTGCACCCCAACATTTCTTAGGGTTTTGCTTATGTTGGTTCTTTTTTTTTGTTTGTTTTGCTTTTACCAATTAAACATTTTGCAATTGTTTATATTGAATGAGGTCGGAAGGTCTTTTGTTTTTCTGCCACGCTTTCCCCTTGCGGACATAATCTGTTTTGTGGAATTGGCAAGCCAGCTGATGTGCTTTGCCTTGACTCTTTTTAGCCGGAGACAGGCAAGACCATTTAAGATCCTAAGAAATGTGGAATTGAAGAATTCAACAGCTTCATTAACTGGGAGATCTTTTAATGGAGTCCAGTTATTGTTTTGGAAGATGTCATTAAAGTATTCAGGGAGAAATGTGCTAAATCTCTGATTTACTCATATCGGTGTTTGTTTGGTACTGAGGTGGACTTACATATTATAAAGGCTGATGAGTGGTCACTAATACTACTTGGCAGTGTTCCAGAGGAGGAAATTTTATCTGGGTCAGAAAAAAACAAGATCCAATCCTGGATTGAGCCTTCATCATTGTTAATGTTGGGTCTGGTTATATCGGAAATTAGCTGGGTATAGAAGTGAAGGTTACTGTTGGTAGAAGGGTTGTTAGAGACATCAAGCCAGTTAATCTTAATATTGCCTAGGATGATTGTTTCATTTTTAATATTGTTGGTTGCACAAACAAGAATAGGAATATTGTTGCTTGGGGGATTTATACGACCATAAGCTTTTTCAGTTATTCAGTTTTAGGAAGGTGACAAGTAACTCTGCAGTGGAAAATTCTGGGATAGGTTTTGAATAGGGAATCATATCGTAGATGTTTGGATATAGTACCTCCACCTCTTTTTTTTTTGAAGTCTGTCTGTTCTAAGGCACGAATAGTTAGAGGGTAGGAATTCGGAATCTTTGATATATGGTTTTAGCCAGGTCTCTGATGTCAGTAAAGTCTGGTTTATGTTGATTTAACCAGGCATGCCGATGAGGAATTTTATTTCATATGCTTTGGAGATTGATGGTGGTGAAGTTTAAGGATTTGAAGGGGTTAATGGGATTTTGAGAGGGAGAGGAGGGGCCAGGGTTTGGATATATGTCCCCACACAAGATTAGATTACACTGGGTAGGGAGAGTAATTGGTTGGAGCTTCTTTTTTCGTATTGCTGTAGCATTTATGGGCAAAGTTACTATGATGGTTATGTGGAGAAAGGATTATCAGCTTTGTTTGTAAAATTACATCTGTGGCATATAGAGTAGAGCATACTGACAAGTAGCTGGGGAGAGAATGAATTTGAGTAGATGTTATAGTGGTGGGATTGGGAGGTATATGTACTGGATGATATGATAAAAGTTGTAGAAGGGGAGAGAGGTATAGAGTGAAAGAAAGAAGAAAGGTGCTGAAGATGAGAGACATTACTGAGAGGTATTGTTACATATTTAGGAAAGAATACATTTTATGGATTAAAAGTGTGGAGCATTTAATAAAGAAGGAGGAGCATCCGCTGTGGTGACCCCTAACGGGAACAGCCGAAAGAAGAAGAAAACAAGATGAATACAATATCATGTAGCATTGAAATGTGTTGACATGTCATAAGTAAGTGAGTTTACAACTCAGTCATAAAGCACTCCTATTTCTTTTGTGATTTTTTTTTTTTATTTTGCTCTGTATGTGGAAGTCATATTTGAGGTTGTCATCTATTGCAACCCCCAACAGTTTTGCATGGGGCACTACTTCACTGGGAGTCTCGTTTAGGGATGTTAATTCAAAGTTACGGGATTTAAGGAAAAATAAAAATAGTTTGGTTTTCTTTGGATTAAGAAGGAGCTGGTGGTTATAAAGCCAGTTTTCAATAGAGTTAAAGGCATGTTGTGTAATCTTTTCTACATTTTCTTGACTGTCTAAGAGCCAGATAAGGGTGGAATCATCTTCATACTGTACAAGAGATGCTTGCTGCATAGAAGTTTGAAGATTGTTTATAAAGATATTTTAGATAGAATAGTACCAAGGATAGAGGAACAGCTGTACAGTGAAGGAGAAAAGGTAGAATTCCATTTGACTGTGTGGTAGCACTCTGACACAGAAGTATTAACCCATTGAAAAGTATGCTGCAAGATACACATTGTGGGCAGTTGCAGTGGGATTTGTTTATGAGAAACAGCGTCAAAAGCTTTTAAAAAAAATAAGGATAAGGAATATATGAGCTTACCTTTATCCCTGACTTTATTTACGTTATCTGTAAAGGTTAGAAGGGCAGCTGTCATGCTATGGGCAGGTCTAAAACTATGTTGAGTTTTGGTTAGTAACTGTTTCTTTAACACATTTATCCAATATTTTTCGAAGGAGGGATAAGATGACAATGGGTCTGAAAGTAGATATCTCAGTGAGAGTGCCACCTTTGTAGAGGGGGATGATATGGCATTTTTTCCAGATGGTATTAAAATAGGATTCCTATACTGCACTTTTTATAAGGATGGAGACTAGATATGCAATGGAATTAGCAGCAATTCCTATGCATTCTGCAGGAAGGTTATCAGCAGAGGGTGAAACAGGGTTTAAGTTGGGATAATAGTTTGCTTTATGAAGGAGGCAGCAATTGGTATTATGGTGAAGGTATTAGTGGATGGGGTAAACATGAGTTAGGGGAGTCAGAAAAGTATTTATTGGTAAGGCCAGCTATGTTGTCAATGAAGCACAAGTTAAACTTGATGGACGTTTCTAAGGTTGAGTTATTGAGACAAGGGTTAGGAACACTTAGTTCCTGGGTGTAAAATTTATTTGATGGACGACCAGAATTTTTTTTTGGTGGGGTGTTATACCTATGGATGTTTTATAAATCAGAATATTATTAGAGTCTTATCACCGCCGGCTTCGTTTTGGTAAGGTTATAAAGGTCATTAAAGTGCTATATGTTTTGGGGAGTTTTACGTTTCTGCTGGTCTTTGTGTGCCTTGTCTCTATTTTGTATAAGACTTGTACTCTTAGTAAGCCAAGGTGGAAAGTTAGATTGTAGTAGAGCAACGCTGTTTAGGATCTTAAAAAAGCTGACTTGAACCTTTCTACTATCTCATCTAGTGGCAAGACTTTTAGAATAGTTCAGCTAAATGAGTTTAGAGCAGCTAAAATTCAATCAGGGTTAAATTTTGAGAGATTACAAGTATTTCTGTATACTTGTTGTTGAAATTGTGAGTAATACCAGCAGATAAGAACTAAATGCAAATTCCATAAAAAGATTTTAAAAGGTAGTTTGAAAATATTACCCTATCATACAAAACAACCAATCGATTTTGGAAAACTTCAACAAATTACACAAATTAGGCTAACATAGTATTGTCATCATCTCCAAATGATGCAAACACTGTACAATTGTCAGAAATACTTTAAAACTGCAATTCTCTTTGTTTCAATCCACCATCTCCATAGCTAACACTGCAGAACATCCCTTTCATCAGTTCGAGAAAAAATAAACATATTTACTGTTAGGAAAAATTACCAAATAAAACAAAACAATATGGCTCAGCAGGGTCAGACATCTTAAACAGATGCATTATGGAAGGTACCTATAAAAAGAACTCATATAATCCTATTACATAAAGGTGACTGTTCAATGACTCCCACAGTTATAAGGCCACATCAATATTAGATATATATCCAAACCACTAGAACACATTATACACAAGTAACTCTCCATCTGCTTTAGATTTCTACATCTTTCCTAAAATCCAACACGTTCTTCAGGAAAGATACTCAGGTAAACACTGCTTTATTACCTACGACAGACCAAATTAAAGACAGGATTACCTCTGAAATGGCTGTGATAGGATTAAAGGCCTTCAGCACAATTAGTCATACAGGTCTTATAAACAGATGGCCAGGTTTTAATTTCCCTCTTCAAACAATTCACTTTAAGAAATATTTATTCAATATCCAATTTAAGGCTAAATGGACAGGCTATCCCCAGCAAGTTCACTGCCAACAAGGCAGCCCCGTAAGGATCCATATTAGGTCCATTTTTATTCAGCTTATATTCTAGCCCTATGCTGCCACAACTACCAACTACCTACAAGTTGTACAATATGTCCATAACATAGCCATTTTGCACTGCACCAAATCTAATCTGCAAAACCACATAGCAGGCAGGATTCCTTAAATTAGAGTAACATCTTTGAGAGTCACACCTCATACTCATTACTTAAATTGAAGTGTCTACCTCAACAGGTAGCACACTAGCCTTTGGTGCTAGAAAAGGCTGTAGGTTCTAGTCCTACCCCAAGTGCTTTGATTAATTTTCCAGTACTGACACTGCAGTTCATCTTAAGGGGGTGCTGGATTCCTGATTATGCTGCCCTTCAAAAGAAATTTTAAACTGAAGCCCCATCTACTACAGTTGGTGGTAGCTTAGATGGATGTAAAAGATCCCATGACAATTATCATAAAAATAATGGGGGAAGTTCCCAGGTACCCTGTCAGTATGAATACCACACCTTGGGTGCCCCATGAAAAGAAGCTAATGGCATAACTTATTCTGGCTAAACTATTATAAAACCACATATGCCTCAAAATTATCATTCAAAACAGAATTTAGCACTAACATTTTCCATACTACAAAGAGCAGCTGCAGTGGCACCTTTCTGGATTATAACCTTTTTCTTCAAAGGATCAGACTCAACCATCAAGACCACAGTATTACCTTAGGAAGCCTGTACAGAGAGTCAAGCACCTTTAAGTAAAAACAACATAAGTCAAATTAATGACCACTCTAATCCATTTGTAAGTCTTCTATAGTTATAACATACAAAAAAGCAGCTAAATTCATCATTGGTTGTAGCCCCAAAACCCATCATTCCATCTCACTGCAGAAGCCTTCTTGGTCATTCTTTTGAAATAATTTGCACCTCCTTCTCTTTAATGTACACAAATGAATTTATCCTAACCTCAAATATCCTACTATTCAATCCTTAGAAATATACTAACTACCAGACCCACTACTTTCTTCACAATAAAGTAAAAATAGAGGTGTCAAAACTCTTTATGACAATGCTTTGCTACAAAATGTATATAGGAAGCATTTGGAAGACATTTTTAGATGAAAACAACAGTTAGAACATCACAGCATTTAAAAAAGTGCAGTCACACAAACAACCACTGTCTGTGGCTCAACAAGTAGCATGCTCTCTTTTGGTGCAGGAAAACCAAAATATTGTGGGTTCTATTCCCAATTCAGGTGACTGGACTAATTTTCAAATTGATAACACTGCAGTGCAGCATTAGGGGACAGCTGCGCTCCTGAGGGTATCATCCTTTGGATGAGAAGTTAAACTGAGGTCCCATATGCTTGAGTGGGTGGTTGCCCAGGTTGATGTAAAAGATTTCATGGCACCTATGAAAAAGAGTAGGGGCTGTTCCCTGATGCCCTAGCCAAATTTCCCATAGCAGTATGAATACTACTTTGGTTCTAGCCTATTTGAACTAACTGTTCAACAAAGGCTAAATAAAAAATGCTTGCATTTCCAGCTTCACAGAATCAACAAAGCCACTATCACTAACAACTTCCTGGATTTAGTGTTATATACACTTTTATGTACTTTACTTCTGCAACAGTTTCTCCTTTCCTTTCTGAATTTCATTTTCTTACCTATACAATGCATTTACTATTCACATGCAGGATGGAAACAGCATGTTTACTCCCTAATTATCTGTACAATGTAAATCGTGTGTATTTGCATCTTATCCTCTCTATTTACTTTCCGACTGTAACATTGTTTTGCATTCTGTCCTTATTTGTATGTTGTTTGCTGTGCTTGGGTTGTATCTGAAAAAGGTCAACAGCCAAGTCCACTTATCTGGTTAATAAGTAGTAAATAAATACATTTATTCTGCTCCATATCAGACTGTTTTACTCCAAACACTGTGCTGGACAGTCTTATAATTGCAATTTCTTGACATGCAGCATTTTACAGTTCTGTATACATACCTAATTGCACAGCACTATCTCTGGTTGTTTTTCTGTGGCTCAACACACCACTTGCTCCAGATACTGTCTTTGAATATCTGTTTTGTATATGTTACTTCCATACTACAAGTCTGCATCATTGCTCCTCAGTACAAATAACTTTTCCTGTTACCTGGGCTGCCCCAATGTACAACACGTGCTTTCTTTTACTAACTTTCATCCTTCCTCTACGGTGCACCTATCCAATCCTTTTCACCCATGATACTGTGTTCTCTGTAATAATATGTTCAATACTGCTAGCTTGTTAATCGTAAAATCTAATTTATTACGACCCTGTCAGATGATCTCAACTGTATTATGGTACTGTGCATACTTAGCTGTTATATACAAACATACTTTTAGCCACTTTGCCTGGACCTTTACTCCCCGGCCTCCAAGAAAAATGGGCTTCAATCTAGCTGAAAGATATAGTAATCGACTAACTGAAATATGAGTTCATTTATTATGGAATAAACTGTCAAGTAACAACTTATGATCAACTAATGTAGACATTTACAAAAATTGTTTAGATAATTTAATTGAGATTAATACGTTTTTGCCAGAGCAGAACTGAAGGATAATTGAGCCAGCTCAGTTGCCATACAGGAATAAAGCTGTGAGAATGGCCTAGGCAAGCTGGGTTCAATTACTGCCCAGGTGATGGTTAGAGCTGGAGTGGGAGGATAGGAGGGCCTCTCCTGGGTGGAGAGGGAAGAGGAGGCTGTGATTTGCCACATTCCCTTGGGAGAGGGGCAGATGAAGCAAATGTTGTTGGGGCATGTATTCAGCTCATCAAGTTGCCAAATGGTGGGAACCTTCATAGGTGGTACATGGGAGTATGCACTCATATGGGAATTATGGGAGGGTGCCAACCCTCCCCCCCGAAAGAGGGTAGTGACTTTACTACAAAATCCCTCATTACTACTTGTAATATGGAATATGAGGTTGAGTCTCACCCATGAACAAAACATGGACCAGCCAAGGAATGCAAAGGATGATACTCAACATGGAGAAAAAAAAAAATCAAGGCAACAGCTTTAGATCTTGACATGGTCATCTTTACTAGTCCCAGAATAATGCCCAAGTGGATTGCCTTTTGGAGGTCTCATCCCAGTTCTTTTAGATATACTTTTAAAATCCCCTAATAAAGGAAGAATGTAAGACAAAGACTAAAAAGTATAAAAGAGGAAAGGACACCAGTCTAAAAGAGATCTTACCCTGTTTGACCTAAAATAGATCAATAAATAAATAAATAAATAAAAATCTTACTTTACCTAGACTAAAATGCATATATTCCTTACACTTTTTGACTGGGTTAATCCAAACGAGTAGGGATACCCTGAGTCAAATCCCCAGGGAAAAAAGCTTTGATATGCAAATTAATTACATGTGCATTACTACATCAGTAACATAGTGGGGTATGATATTCCAGCTGGAAAGAAGTCATGAACTTTAAATGACGCAACAGGCCCAACTGTATTCATATTAATAATAATTCAAGAAATGTGGAAAGTAAGGTTTTGGTATTAAACAGTTGCAGAACAAGGTTTGTACAGAATGTGCAAAAATACAGTAATGCAAGGTTCTCACCATAAAAGTATGTGTGCTATTCATTCTTATCTGCACAGTCTGAATAGTAGGGTATTCTAGTGTGCCAGACTGCAACGCTAACTCAATGTTTTTCTACAGCAGTAATTGACACTGAACCATTGAGGCACGCTGGTCATTTTATATATGTGAGCAAACTGTTTGAAGCCTAATGATTTAGCTTCAGCAAATTGCATGTCATCTTCTTCACAGAAGTTTTAGTTAAATTAGTGAGAATGTAGCCCTTGTGGAGGCAAGAGTATATCACCTGTATGGGTGGATGGGTTATTCATGAAACTTCCTCATGTGACATGGTATCACTCTTTTTTAATTTCTCCAAGTCTTTTGTGTTTCTAATACGATGACAAGAATGGACCCCATTCCTATATCAAAGTCTGATTAAAGTTCATGAAATTAGTATTGTTTCAGTCTTTGATATTAGCCAGAATTGCTATTCGCAGCACCTGCAATGTGCCCAGTACTGATTCCTCCTGCATTTATATCTGTAACAAATCTAAGTATGACTGTAAATTCTTTTTATAAGACCCATTGCTCCTACTACTATTGAAACTGTCTGGTTACCCTTTTTACACATTGCCCTCATTTCTGCCTATAAATATGGGTATTTTATTACTTTGTGTCTCATAAATTCATAGGAGGTTACTAGGCTAACGGCCCTAGTGCCTTTAAAAGCCTAGCCATGTTATACCTGTGCGCTCTTACTGACCTTGGTTAGATGGTCATTATTTGCAGAGCGAGTCTATGATCAGCACCGACTGCCCCTGTCCATGACGGACATATCTGCCATCCCCGGGGTGAAATTACAGTTTCCTATCAAATTGTCTACGTTGTGCCTGAGTAGGATCATTGAGGAGCTCTGCTTCACATGAATTGGGAGATTATATCCCCCAGAGATTGCCATCTTCTGGAATATAGGTCTCTCCAGCATGTTCTGTTAATGTCACAGGCTAGGCTGAGATCTGTGGAGTGAGTGACTCTTGTACCATTTGACTTGCAGATGTGTAGCATTTTCATAAGGACAGGGTCAGAGACTGCTTTGTAGTCCAGGCACAAGTTGCCTCTCAGCAGCCTGTAGGATACAAAGTACAGTGACAGGGCTTTCAGTCTTTGCATGTAGGTCATGTTTTGGAGGCCCTGAATGTTCTTGGTAAGAAACCTCTGTAGTATCACCAGCCACTGCAGGTGTCTGGTGAGGTACATGCAAAAGGGAGCTTTGTACTCTATTAGTGGTCTGATGAGAGTCGAGTACAGAGGAGTTGTAACATCCTTAGGTTTGGATGTGATACCCTTACCTATGAGATGAGCAACAAAGAAGGCTTTCCTTACCATCGTGGCCACATGGTGATCAACCTGTGTTCCAAAATCTCACACCACTGGGTTTGATTTTAGAGGGGTGCTATCAATATTGTAATTTGCAGGGACTTCCTCTTTGCCAAAGGGGATAATAATGCACTTTTTTGCATTTAGTTTTAGTCTGTGACTTTGGCACCAATCATTTGTCTGTGTTAGCCCCTTTTGTAATATGTTAACATTGTTTGGGGACTCGGTGACTGCACCCAGATTGCAATCATCAGTGAACTTGGAAGCCACAGGCCATCTACTTTCACCTGGACTTCTAAGAAATCGATAGCAAACAGTGAAGGGCCCAGCACAGATCCTTGTGTTACACCACTGGTGGTAGTATGCATTCTGTTGGTAATCCAGTTGACTACTCATCTAGTAATGTATGGGGTTAATCCCCAGCTGGGAGAGTTTGTCAATGATACCTGAATGGGGGATTGCGTCAAAAGCCTTGGATAAGTCAAGATAGGCAGTATGCACTGTAGTGCCTTCATCCAGGGCCGATATGCTTTTGCTAAACTAAGCAGGGAAGTCATCTTCGACTTATTCTCCTCATTTTTTAAACCTTTCACTATATTTGGGTCTTGTGAAGTCAGCAGATATGTATGCAGTCCTACAATTGCAGATCTATACAAGTAATCAGTTTCGAGGAGGCCCTATCTCCTTAAGAAAGAGGAATATATATTTTTGGTATACAGTGATTTTTATAAATCATTAAGCATGTTTCTTGATTTCCTGTCCAATCAATCCAACACCTTTAGGGGCCAATCAGTCACTCCAAAACTGTAAGTTAAGACAGGAACAGCAAACTGGTTTATAGCTTGGACTTTGTTCCTAGATGGCAGCACTGTTTTCAGTATTAATCTTAGTCTTCTAAAATATTCCTTACTAAGTATTATTCACATTTGTTCATGTTTTACTGTCAATCCTTCATCAATTCCTAAATATTTAAACACTCCCTCTTGGTCAAGTTCTTTTATATCACATTCCTGTCCCAGGCTGCTGTTCCTGCTTTAAAGATTGCTTTTGCACATTTGTCAAGAATAAATGACATTCTCATATCATTTGAAAAAGTTTTGACCACTTGCAGTTGTGCTTTCAGTTCCTCATCCGATTAACTCTACAGTGCGAGTTATTTATGAAACTTCCTCACATGATACGGTATCAGAGATTATGAAATAGTGATATGGTATCAAAGATTGTTAAAAGACTGCTAAAACTGATGTAATACATCTAGAGAAATCTGTTTGGAAATAAAGCTGTACAACTGCCAGCAAAAATGGTTCAGATGCACCCTTCTGAATTTTTAAAGTTTCAAGGAATTTTGGATGAAAACTGGGAGTTCTAAATCCACAAAATTTAAATTACTCCTCAGAGCAAGTGGATCAGCTGCCAGATCTGAACAAGATCTAGTACACTACACTCCTGAATACTGACAGGGGAGAAGCCATAATGGTATTAACTCTTATTTTTCTTGAAGAGGAAAAGAAAGTAACTGTAATGAAACAAAAATGCTGTGGTAAAACTACCAGTCCAGAAAGACAGTGTAGTTGTGTAAGTAAACTTAACACAGCAGTAGATTTCCAAATAGATCCTGTTATTATAGCCCAAGCTATTATCCTGATAAGGCTCAGATGTCTGGCCACCTTCTAAAGCTTTAGGGCTCCTTCTATGTGCCCATATGAACATTACTGCTCAAGGCCAAGCTGGTATAAAACAGATGTGCCTGTGCCAAAACTTCAGAGCTTTATTGCCTCAGAAACAAGGAAGGCTAGAGCACTGACATAATAAAGTATGTTAAGGAAAGGCAAGGAGGAAGTCCCATCCAGGCATAACAAAATTGAAAAGGGGAGGATGAATGGAGGGAGTCTGCACTACAACAGTGATCTATTCGAACAGCTATTGTTAAGGTAAGTTTACCTACAAAACTGTACTATGTTCATCATTAGATCACTGTTGCAGTACCCTAAGCTATATGGGGCAAATATCAAAACCAATAAAGAAAGGGGGGAGGAAGAAGGGTCAAAATACAGGAGAACAATCCTAACAAGGTCTATTCTGGCTCTAAGGAAAGAACTGGTTTTGTAATGTTTGGTAAATGTGCGAGAAGTCGTCTATTTTGGTGCCACTAGAATATGTCTAGAGTTCAACCATTTACAAAAAGCTACAGAAATAGCCATTGCCCTGGTAGAATGGGCTCTAACTATTATAATGAAACTAACAAACTGAATTGCATGACACAACCATTTGTAAACTGTCTGGTTTGACACTGGCTTCCCTTTTACTGTCTTCATAAGAAAAATTGATTAGAATTCCTGAAGGATTTTGTTTTATCAATATAATACTGGAGAAAATCCAGAGTTTATAGAATCCCCAACCCCACCCCACCCTTTTTTCTGCAAAGAAACAGAGATACATAGTCTGGCTCCATGTATATTCTGATACCATTTATGGCATGGAGGAAGGATTGGTTCTCAATGCCAGCCTATCCTTTTGAAAGTTGAAACATGTCTGAATCACACCAAGAGTCTAACTCAGACACTCTTTTTACAGACAACAGAACAACGAATAACCCTGTTCTCCATGTTAAGAATTTTAAATCAGCTCTTTCAAAATAAAAGTGTTACATTTTTCTGAAATAAGACAGATCTCATCAAGAAGCCACCTATTTCCTGGCTGGTCAGATATACAGTACACCTTTCAGAAACAGTTTAATTTCTGATAGAGAAGAAAGGTGGATTCATGTGGCAGACAAGAAGAGACATCTAAAAGGAGAATCTTGATGGAAGAAAAAAGAAAGGCCAGAGGACAATAACTCAGATAGGTAATGAAGAACCAAAAGAATCTGAGCCTTTAAAGGATCTTGAGTCTTGCTATGGCGCTAACAAAAAATCTTTTCCATTTAGCCATGTATGATTTTCCAGTAAAAGATTTCTTAGCTTCATTTAATACCTGCTGCATGTCCTCAGAGAAAAAGTGTATAAAGGGTATTACAATTCGATGTTCCAGACAGTAAGCTGAAGATGCTGGAGGGTGGCGTGGATCAAAGGAATCTTGTCTTGTGTGATTAAGTCCATCTTGTGAGGAAAGCTGTTATAATGGCCCCTAGTCATTTCCATACCATTTCATAATCGTGGAGAACCACTGTTGCCTGGGTCCAAAGAGGGTTATCAGTGTTATTCTTGCGGAGTCTTTCTGAATCTTTAGAAGAACCCTGGTTATTTCAGAAAAACGTATTTAAAAGTATACAAAGCATACAGTATTGGGAATGAGTCCTGGAGCAGAACGTTTTAGCTGTCTGTTAGGAATTAAGACAAACTGATCTACTTGAAAAGCTCCCCAAAGATGGTCTAGTTCCCAGAAGACCCAAGACATAACTACCCTTCTTGGGAGGGGGTCTTACCTGGTTCTGATCAACTTGATTGAAACTACATTCTACTCCAATGAAATGTACATACCTTAAGGGAAATACTTTACTAATTCACCACTTCACAGGTTCTCACTACTTGTCTGCAAAGTGGGTAAGATCGGGTTTCCCCTTGTTTATTTACCACATGACTGTTCTGTAGTGTTGCCTGTGATTACTACAAGAGGGCCTGGAATCCAGAGCTGATTTAAATATTTGAGTGCAAAGATCAATGGCATAATTTATTTCAGATTTGGATGTTTTAACTTGTCTTGTTGATTCCTGAGACCGAGGACCTTCACATATTTGGATACTACCCTTCCCAAGTAAAGACTGATGTGTCTGTGGCTACAGACTGAATAGGTGTTGGAGGAAGGGAAGACCTGGGTTTAAGGATAACTGGTTTAACTGCCAATGCACCTCCCTATACAAAACTTGGAATCTGAAAGTATAGGGAATGTGGTGTTGAGTCTACAAGGATTTGAGAAACCACTGAATTTTTCTCATGTGGAGACTGACTAGAGTGATCAAAAGAATAGTAAAGGCCATGAAACCAAGCATCATAACATATTCAATGGCTGATGACATAGTCTGATTGAAATATTAGGAATGGCTGTTTACAAAAGTACAATCTGTATCTAAGAGTAGAAATGTCATCATAATGCCCTAATAAGACTATTTTCTCAATGGAATTAGAGATGATTTTTCTAGGTTTATCTGTACTACTAAACTGAGGAATGTATATACTTATTTTTACCGAGAAAAGAAATTCTACACAGGCTGAAGACTACAAAGATAAGACAGTCACCGATTATGGAAAAACATGTATTCACTGTAATTAGACACTGGCAATTACAGGGTGTGGATATTTTGTAAATACTCTTGAGACATGCAGATAATTCAAAAAGCTAAACAGAAAACTGAATCTGTGAACCAGATGTGGAAAATCTTAAAAAAGTATCTTAAATATTTGAAAATGGACATGCGATGATAGGCATAGTTCCAAATCAGACGAGCTAAAGAACTTGTGAGAAGGATCAAGTGGTAAGAGTCTGCAGAAATAGTATTTTGAACTTTGGAATTTTTATGTGAAGCTTTAGAAATGAAAGACTCAAAAACAGGTCTCCAAGTTCCTTTCTCTTTGTCACCTGAAAAATCCTTGAAGAAAACCCTTTTCTTATATGATCTGAAGAAACAGGCTCAATGACTCACAGAGGCAGTATTTTATTCAGAATAGGATGAAACACTAAGGGTTGGCTGGTTGGTTTGATGAGTGAGAAGAAATCCTCAGAAACAGAAGAAGGGAGCTCCACTGCCAGTTGTTCTTGGTTTATTCTCAGAATGGAGGTGTCTGATGTGATCTGGTGCCAAAAATGAAGGTTCAGAACTTGGGAAAGCTTTATACAGCCAACAATGTGTGTGTGTGTGTGTGTGTGTGTGTGTGGGGGGGGGATAATTTATTTGATAGTCAGTCAGTCTTTTTAGACTGCCCTTGGTTTCGGGAGGGACATCCTTTCTTTTTTGCACCTCCTGCCACTGTTTTCTAAATGTCTACTTACCTACATTTTTTACAAGGACTGATTTTAATGCTTCCTATAAAAGGAACATGAACTACCTGGAAAGTTCCTACTGTATTTAGAAACATGGGACTGAAATATTTGAGATGTTCTATGAATGAGCTTTCCCTTTCATCAAATCTTCTAAGCACTTCTGTGGAGGAAGACGCAAAATTGCATCTCCTTTTCCAAAGGAGCATCAACAGTTCAGAGTTTACATCTAGCAAATTTTTGGTAATGCAGCCATGCAAGACTTCTCATTACTGGGAAAGTGGCAACTGTCTCAGACACTGCCGTCAGCCATGTTATAAGAACATTTAAGTGAATGCTTGGTTATCTGTGACTGATGAAAGAAGGGAATTTAAAGTTTTGGCATCTGACAGAGGAAGGTCATTTAACAAAAAGATTCATTTTATCAAAAGAAGCCAGTAAAAACTTAGACATTGTAAGCTCGACAGTTCATTGCTCTAAACTCTATAGTTGGAATGTATACACCTTATTTCCAAATCTATCAAAAGCTCTTATTGGTTAGTGCATTCCCCAAGGCTGCTTGGTTGGCTGCCATAGTGCTTGGACAGAGAGAGAGAGAAACAGCAGAATCTGCTCTGAGTGAATTTGTGTTACTTTATATAACTTCTTCAAAACACACCCACATGGAAGATTTTACCTAGTGTTAATTCCAAGTATAATAATAATAATCATGCAATTGAGGGTCTGTTTAAATTGATTTTTACTACAACTGATTATCTATGTCTGAAGAAGGACTTGCATTCTGTACAACAACAAATGCAAACAGGTTGTTTGAGTTAATTGCCTGTTTTATATTATATTTCTTGTCCGATTTCTTTGGGACTAGAGGCTACCAGGTAAAGTACTACCTGTAAGGAAAGTGCTTTCAAATGGTGGTAGTACATGACAAATAGCCATAGCCTGAAGGGTATTCACCCGTAATAAATCATAATGTATCTGTTTCTTTTTGTACCCAATTAATGAGATCTTTCATCGTGTTGACAGTGTCAGAAAAAGGCAACTCCCCAGCATAAAAGGCAGAGGGAAATATTTTCTTTTGATTTAGATTCCCAGTTCTCTGGAACAGATAACTGAGAAGCATAGTCCAATCCTATTTCTTGGATATCTCATTCATTTTTGGAATCAGACAGGGGAAGGACATTTTTCTTTCTTTTAGAAATTCCAGACTGTAAATGTTTGAAGGGCTTTCAACAGGCCAATAGCAAATCTTTGCCAATCATCTTTAGGTCCTTTAGCTGTAGGGGATCCTGGGGTGGAAGTATGTTTGACTTTGTTTTTCCTTTTCCTGGGAGTGTCTGTCAAAACACAGTACTCAGATATGTCAGCCATCCCATCCAAGAATCTGACTCCAAAGCATGGCCTTGACTGTCAACATCTGCTGGCTCTCCCAATGCCACAAGCAGTGGATCTGCCCTGCGCAATGCAGAAGTATGAGCTGCCTTGGGGAATGCACTAACCTCTTGGCCCTAAGTGGACAACTAGCCAACTGCTGAACCTATGAAGTCAGAGTTTGAGAGAGAGACTCGTTAGGTTTTTCAACAGCATGAATGTTCTTTTTTTTTAAAACAAGTTTATTGTTTTAACATATAAGAGAAATATCATAACAATTTTATACAAATAATTAAAAATAGGTATTATTATAATATTCAACAAAACAATTAAAGTATTTACAAAGACATCCACTACAATCAGATCAATTAATTAAACTAAAATACTGTGCTATTGAAATTAGAATTTTTTTAACAAATTTTGTAAATTATCCCATACAATAAAATGTGATGTTTTTCTAGTTGTTCTCATTCTAATTGTGCTTATTTCCATATGACACATTATATTCATAACATTTTTAAATTCATTGAACGAAGGAGGTGTATCTGAAATCCAATTTCTAGTTATTATTTTCCTAGCCACTGCTAGGATAGACCATAACAAGGGAAGCTTAATCTTTTAACACATTGAGGTACAGGTGTGTTGAATAATATAAGAGACTTAGAAATAATGAAATTATCTGTAAAAAGAGCCTGCAAGAAACCACAACCAAATGCCTTCTATGAACACCTCCAGGACTGCATGCATCAGGCAATCCCAAATAAAACCAAGACTCTTTCCACAAACGGCCAGTCTGGTGGACCCCAGCCATTAACAAACTTTACAATAAGAGGAGAAAGCTATTACATGATAGAACAAAATCCATAAAAGGGAAGTCACCCCTGATCATTATTAGTAAAAAAATACGAGCACTCATAAAATCAACTAAGGCCAATTTTGAGAGAAAAATTGCCATGGATTCAAAGGACAATCATAAGGCCTTTTTCAGCTATGTTAGGAACCTGGGTGGAAATTCCCAGATATGCTCAGAATTAGTCCAAAATGATACAAAAATCACTGAACCCACAGACATTGCCAACATATTGGCAGACAGGTTCAGTGCAAACCCCTAAAGGAGAGATAACTATCCCAGCCGAGTGTAGCCTCCCGGACATCTCAAATCTAAAGCTGAAAACACAGCATCAATGGGACCGGATGGTGTAAATGAGGAATTAAACCCGCACATAAGGCAGCTGTTTAATCTCAGCCTTACCACAGGATGCAACTGTGGTCCCACTAACAAGTCTAGTCTGCAAAGCTATGGAGAGGATCATAATGGAGCTCATAAACAAAGATATATTTGAACTTGGTTGACTTCTTGAAACAGTCACCAAGGCCATTGATGAGGAAAGGCAGTCCATACAGCCTACCTTGACCTTGCACACAATACCCCACTAAATGTAAACCCATATGTCACAAGATGGGTTGCAAACTGGACAGAACCCACAGGGTTAGAGTTGCTGAGTGGTGTCCCACACTATTGTTTGGCATCTACTTCTCAGAAGTACAGGCCAACATGGGAGGACTTTGGCTGACAAAGTTTGCAGACGGATATCCTTCAGAAGGGACTCACGGAAACAGATAGCTGGTGCCAGAGCCATGGCCTGAAGTTAAACGCCAAAAAATGTATAGTCATACAAGCTACCATATAGGTGGCAATCCACTAAGCACAGAAGAGGTTATCAGGGACCTGGGGACCCAGGTTGACAGTGGCCTTTCTTTTGACACTCACATTGCTAAAGTGGTTAGAAAGACCTTCCACATTGCCCACCTGATCATGAAGGGATTCACATCCAGATCTAGTGAGGTCATTGTTTATCAGACCAATGATGATGTATCTCACCCGACATCTGCAGCAATTGGAGAGACCCCAAAAGTTCCTCACCAAAAGGATAAAGGGACTCCAAAATCTGTCATATGCTGACAGATTGAAGAAACTAGGTGACATTTGCCTGACATACAAGGCCATGTCCAACCGGAATTAATGGACATGCTCCACCTCAAAAAATCCAAATCCACCAAAACCACTAGAGGATATAAATAATTTATCACTCAGAGACTCCCTATGCTGTGGAATAAAATCCCGGTCCATGTGAGGCAGAGCACCTCGCTGACTCTGTTCAAGAGAAATCTAGACCTGTGGATGGGAGATCGAATCAACTCTGTGTCACTGCTGGACAGAGGCACAACAAACTAATGGGCACATATTTTTCATATAATAAATGCCTTAGGGCAGATAGCCTAGTATAAACCTATGAACCTATGAACCTAAGAGCCTGCAAAAATTCATTAATTGACTTCCAGTATTCTTTCAACTTCATACAGTCATAAAACATATGAGCCCAGTCAGCATTAATTTCTACATTACATCTCTTACATAGATTATCTTTATTATTAATTTTATTCATCATCAAAGGTGTATAAAAAGATCTATGTAAAAATTTCCATGTATAAAGTCTCCAGACAATGGAAGATGTAGTTCTATAAGCAGATTCCAATATATATTGTTTATCTTGTTGAGTTGGTGGGTCCCCATTAATAGAGGTGAAATAATTCCAGTATGAATCTACATTGTAAAAAGTTTCTTGTCTGATAATTTTATGTATATATGAAAGTTTACCTTTATCCAAAACTTTATGCTGTAAATTTATTATCAAGTAATCAATCAGTTTTGGAATAGATTCTTTAACTGTTATAGACATTAGATCTATTCTATCAATGAGATGTTGTCTAAAGATCTGAACCTCTAACCAGCAAGTTTCTCTTAGATCAAATTCTTGTTTTAAGAAATCTAGATTTTTAACTTTATTATCAGATATCAGCTGATACCAGTACTTTAGATTATTATCTATAGCTAAATGAGCTCCTTCAGAAGTAGATGACATAAGCATACCCTGAGTATAAATTATAGGGAATACAATAAAATTCCATTCCCTATACTTAGGGTGCATGAATATAAAGTTACGATAACTAATAATAATATTTAATGGGTAACAGACCATATGTTTAGGTGTAATAGGTGAAGTACAAAATTCCTTTAGCAACCACAACATGGAGTTATTTATAATCATATTTTTATGTGTTAAGGAGATTTTCATGAAGTGCATACTAATTAGCTCCCAATAATCTTTCCATTTTGACATATGACCGATCTATTAATAAAGTAATAACTTTTATAATAGAAGAGATAATATATAAATTAAAGTCTGGAAAAGAAATACCCCTTGAGACCAGCTATTAGTATGTTTCTTTAATGCAATCCTAGGTCTATTAGGTGCCCATAAGAAATTTAACATTAGTGTATTCAGTTTCTTGATAGTTATTTTTGTAGGTGAAAGTATTATTGATTGTATTAAGTATAAAATCTTGGGGAATATTATCATTTTAATAATTGTAAGTCTCTCCTCCATAGTAAAAAACATATTATTCCAGGTATTAAAAAGATTTTGTATATTAAAAAAACAGGTATTATAGTTATTATATATAATAGATTTAATATCTTTAGATAGTATTATACCTAAATAAGTTATCTGACCTGAGTTGGGTACATATTTAGTAAAATCACTAATGAGAGTATTTTTTCGTGTATATATAGGTAGTATTTTAGTTTTTCTTCATTGAATATTAAACCAGAAATACTTTTAAAATTCATCATTTTATCAAATAAAGACTGCATAGAAGAATTAGATCCTGCTGATGTAATTAGAACATCATCTGCAAAAGTTGAATTTTTGATGTTGTATTTTCTTCTATTTCAAAACCCTCTATGTCAGTACTGTTTCTAATCAAATTAGCCCAAGGCTCCATTACTAAAGTGAATAATAGTGGAGAAAGTGGACATCCTTGCTTTGTACCTTTAAGAATGGGTATTTTTGTGAAACATATGTTCCTACCTTAATATAAGCCAGCGTTCCTTTGTATAAATGCTCAATTAAATTTACAAATGCATCAGAGAAATTTGTGCACTTCAGTAAGGTAAACAGATAGTCCCAACTTACTGAATCAAATGCTGAACCTATATCAAGACTAATAAGTGTTAAATCTTTCTTTTTCCTATTTGCAAAATCAATTAATGTTAAAGTTCTTCTTATATTATCAAAAGTATTTCTATTTACAATGAAGCCCGTCTGATCTATGTCTATAATGCCTGGGATAATTGTCTTCAATCTATCAGCAAAAATACTCATAAACATTTTATAATCAACATTAAGTAATGAAATGGGTCGATATGAAGAACATCTAGTTGGATCTTTATTAGGTTTTAAAATTGGTAAAATAAATGTATATTGCCAAGATGGGGGGGTTATTAACTCAGTTTGGGCCAGAATAAAAACCTTATGTATTAATGAATATGTAGTTTTAGAAAGGATTTTATATATCTCTGGTATAATACCATCATTACCCGGTGCTTTGTTTGATTTAAGCTTATTTATTTGTGTAATAACTTCTGTATATGAAATACTCTTGTCCAATAGTTTAATCTGTTGTTTATTAAGCTTTTATTCATGTTTGTGGTTATAAACTCCTTTATTTTATCTTTAGGTTCCATGTTAATGTTGTTATGGTTAATCTTGTGAAAGTGATTTCTAAATTCATCCAGTATTTCTGGTATACTAGAAACATTCTTCTTTTTCCTTAGAGAAAAGATTTCTTTGATATGGTTTTGTTTATTCAATCTTTTTGTTTTATTTTTAAGTCTATGTAAGTATTTGGGGCTTATTGAATAAGACAAAACTTGTATTTCTCTAAAGTTATTTTAACTTTATGAGTTAAAATTTCTTTGTATTTCTCATTTAGTTTGTTTATTTCTTCAATAACTTTCTTGTCCATAATATTTTCTTTATTATTATGTTTATAAGAGTCTAGTTTACTTTGAATATCTAACAATTCCTTATCCCAAGATTTCCTTTTGTTATTATACCATCTGATACTTTGTCCATATAGATATGATTTTAAGGCATCCCAAACATAGACAATGGAGACTTCAGGAGTATTATTTATGTCTAGAAAATGTTGTACTTCTGAAAGTATATATTCTTTATAGTCTTCTAGCTGAGTTAAGTATGCTGGTATCCTTTTGATCTGAACATTATGAGTATTTGTTATCATGAATTCAAAAACAATTGAGTTATGATCAGATATAGGACATGAAATGATTTTGGAATTAATTAAATCTGTTACCATCTGGTTAGAAATAAAGACCCTATCTATTTTTGAATAAGTTTTGTATCTGTTAGAAAAAAGGTGTATGGTAATGATTTTGACTCTATCTGATTATTAATATCATTCAAATGATAAGAATTAGCAAAATCATTTAAATGTTTTGCATTAGATGTAATTCTTCTTTTCTTTATAGTGGTAGTATCACTTTCATGTAGTATACAATTAAAATCACCAGCTAAAATAATATCCCCTATAGAGAATGATATGATCTTATCAATATGATGTTTCACTGTATTAATACCAATTCCAGGTATCCAGTATACATTAATTAAAGTGTAAGTCTTCCCATTAATTTGTATTGTAACCATACAAAACATTCCTTTGTCATCCTGATAAGACTTAATGGTTTTAGGAATGGGCATACTTTTATTCCATAAAATAGCCACTCCTCTTTTTCTGAGTGTGCTCTGAACTAACCAATACTGCATACTTATTAGTGGCTAGTTTATCAATATCTTTTTTCAAGAGATGGGTTTCTTGCAGGAAGACTAGATTGGCCTTGTGTAGATTAATGTATCTTATTAGGCTTGCCCTTTTACACGGATTATTCAATCCATTAATGTTTAAAGAAATTCCTTTTAAAGATGTCATTTGGCATTTTTAAAACTCAAGAATCTTATGATCGAAATAACAAATAACAAGATAAATAATATTACATCTCCTCTTTTAGGTGTACCTTTAAATATAGCTGTATTTATTAAATCTCTTATGGGATTTTGTATAGGATTCAATTTTGTTTGTAGTGACAATGAGTGTATAAAATATATTGTGGATGTCAAAACTATATACATATAACAATGAACAAGTGAAAATAATGTAATTATTAAACCTTGCATCCCGCCTGGAGTTGAAAACTCCAACTTAGAGCAGTATTTACTACTCAAGTTAACCCCCTACCCTAAGCAGCAGTACCTCAGCTACCACCTTATCAATTTAATACTAGTTATATTTAACTGAGGTTAACAGTTTTCAATTCAATTATCTATCAAGACAAAACTACACATTTGGTAAAACAGCATCATATAAACTAAAATAAACTTTTTTTTTTTTTTTTTTTTTAAAAACTGTTCATACTATTATATAGATCTATGTAATATATAACACTTGAATTCTAATAGCATTCAAATAATCTTAATGTTAGAAATCAAGAGGAGAGAAAATTATGTTCTAACATTCATTTAAATCAAAAACTTTGGCTAATATGATTCAGACATTACATGCATTAAGATGCATCTATATTCTGTCATGTGAATTCTATCAACAGCTTCCAAAAAATCTTGAATTGTTTGTATATGAGCATTTACTTAAACTCATTATTGTCAATAGAGTAAAATATTGTATTCATAAAAATTATTATAAATCATATTGCATAGTTATGCAGATTCTCAGAAACACCTGCGTTACCTAAAAAAAAAAAAGCCATCACACACATAAACACACACATACATATACACACACACATATACACACACACACATACACACACACACACACACACACACACACACACATACATATACACATACACATATATACATAGATACACACACACACACACACACACACATATATATATATATATATATATATATATATATATATATATATGATCTCATTGAGTTGTGTGTTAGTAGAGCACTATCCTACTTGCTGTCCCTAGAATAAATCTGTCTGCTTTATACAAAATAATGCACAGCAAACACATATTAGTAACCAGATTTTACAATCATGCTAACCTACTGCTTTAAAATATATCACATGACATTTTTTCCAGAATAGAGTTATAAGATTATTTATGCTTGCCAATCAGATGAATTAAATGAGTTATAGTAAAGTATATGTTTGGGACACAAGTTTTTAACACAGATTATTATGCTACTGTTAAGTAGATTTTCAAAACATTTAAATAAATGTTTCATTTTCTATGCCTTCTAAAATAAGATATTTACTTGCTACAAGAAACTACATCATCTAAACTCATCATAACTGACATATTTTATGAATAGAGTATTTTTCCTGAATCTGTGGTGTGTCAGTGTGATAACCTTGTCAATGTTTATACTAACTGCTTTCAGTTTCTCTGTGAAAATTCTGTGAGTGAAGCTTCTGAGGAAACTCATGGACACTATGCATGAGACAGCCCACATCCCAGATTGTCTCCCTTAACATTTTGGCGGAAACTTATTAAAAGTTGTGGCAAACATTCATTTTGTCAATAGAGTAAAATATTGTATTCATAGAAATTATTATAAATCATATTGGATAGTTATGCAGATTCTCAGAAAAAAAAGCCATCACACACACACACACACACACATACATACACACACACACACACACACACACACACACACACACACACACACATATATATATATATATCTGATCTCACTGAGTTGTGTGTTAGTAGAGCACTATCCTACTTGCTGTCCCTAGAATAAATCTGTCTGCTTTATACAAAATAATGCACAGCAAACACATATTGGTAACCAGATTTTACAATCATGCTAACCTACTGATTTAAAATATATCACATGACATTTCTTCCAGAATAGAGTTATAAGATTATTTATGTTTGTCAATCAGATGAATTAAATGAGTTATAGTAAAGTATATGTTTGGAACACAAATTTTTAACACAGATTATTATGCTGCTGTTAAGTAGATTTTCAAAAACATTTAAATAAATGTTTCATTTTTTATGCCTTCTAAAATAAGACATTTACTTACTACAAGAAACTACATCATATAAACTCATTATAACTGACATATTTTATGAACAGAGTATTTTTCCTGAATCTGTGGTGTGTCAGTGTGATAACCTTGTCAATGTTTATACTAACTGCTTTCAGTTTCTCTGTGAGAATTCTGTGATTTGAAGATTCTGAGGTAACTCAAGGACATTGTGAATAAGACAGCCCACATCCCAGATTGTCTCTCTTAACATTTTGGCGGGAAACTTATTAAAAACTAGTGACAAACATTCATTTAGCAGTGTAAATGCATCTAAACATGACAGAACCTCCACAATGTATTCCACAGATCATCACAGCCTCTATGCAAGTGAAATTAAACTCAAAATTACCAACAAGCAATAAAACTCAGCATTCTTCTCCCAACTCAATTTTCATACAAATCCTATTATTCACTGTGCCCACACAGTCTAAAGCATTTCTATATATTAATAAAGAAAGAAAAAGAGTAGAAAATAAAAGGGAGTGAGGCAGAAATAAAAAAATGTAAGAGAAAGCTGTAAGAAGTATATACAATGGAATGTTACTTACTGTTTATATTAATAGAGTTAAAAATAAAACATATTATTTACTCTTATTTAGTTCTGATTATTATTAGTTAAAGCATGACAGATTATTTACAAACAAGCATAAGCAGTATAATCAAGAAAGTATAATTAGAAATAGCATTTGAAGAACTTATAAACTTTTACAAGAAATAAATATGTTATTATTCTATTAATGATATTTTCATTACTGTTCTCTCCCTGCCCTCCCCCCACCCTTTACCCACTACATAATCTAAATAGAATGTCATTGTTTAAACAAAGAAAATAATAAAAGAAGAAGGAAAAAAAAGGTAAAGATAAAAAATGTATCAAATTACTAACCTTACTTTTTCAGAAAGAAAACAAATCGATTCACAGCCTGCCATTAAATCCTCAGGCATTTTGACTGGTTATGAAACAAAACATTTCTTTGCACATAGAGAATAACTTTGATTAAATCTTTTCCAAAATATTTGTGGCTTTCTGGAAATGCAGGAACTATATTCAAAAGATTAATAATGAACTAAAATGATGAGAGAGAAAAAACATATAACAAATCATTTGTTTTTTAGTCTCTTCTTCTTCTCTGAAGTCTTCCAGGAAGCTTCAGTTGCCAATCTCTTTAATGAAGAAATAGCCCATTCCATTTCTTCTATTTTATCCAAAATCCTTTTTCTTTGACAAACAGTAAAGCAGAGTCTAAATCATCGAAGACCTTAGGACCATCAGGAAGGAAGATTTTAAGCTTGGCAGGAAACAGAAGGTATGTTTTAAACTGTGCTTTTTTAAGCTCCCTTATTAGTGGCAGAAAAACTTTTATTTTAGCAATTACCATGGAAGAATAGTCATTGTCAAAACGCACAGTTGTCTCATTAAACTTAACAGGAGCTTTAGCCCAAGCAGATTTAAGAACCATCTCTTTATCAAAGATGATAGAAATCTAACTATAACTGATCTAGGATAGTTTTTGTTAGAGTTAGTATTAGCTATAGATCTATGTGCTCTTCGATACCAAAAGAGAATGCTTCTGGTAAATCTAAAGTTTTAGGGAGCCATGTTGTTAAAAAGAAGTAATATTGTTACCTTCAATATTTTCTGGCAGTCCAAAAATCCTAATGTTATTGCGCCTAGATCTATTTTCCAGGTCATCCAGCTTTGTTTGTAAATGTGTATTTTGTTTCAGCAGAAACTCAATGTTGATTTCCTGTTCTTGTATTTTATTTTCCATGTCATTCACAGCTTCTTCTATGCCTGTCATCTGGATCTTCTGTTGTTGCAGGTCCATATGTAACAAGTCTATTTGTTTTGTAGTTTTTTCTATGAAAATGTCTATTTTAGTATCCATTTTATCCATCTTAGCAGTAAGTTGCTGGACTATAATTATCAGAGACTGAAGTTCTTTCTTGATGCTGGAGTCTTGAGAATTTGTCTTACTGGAACTCATTTCAGACTGATAAACTGACAGGAAAATTTCCAAAGTAATTTCTGACAGGAATATTATTAAGATTTCCTTTCTTTTTTAGATATAGTTCAAGAACTATATAAAACAAACATATTTAGAAAGAAAATTACTTCAAGAATTAATTTTTTAAGTAATTAATTCCTGTCAATGTAATGAAATTGGTGGAGCTGAAGAAATCTGCTGCTATCCTGTGTTCATCCTTGGCCACGCCCCCAACAGCATGAATGTTCTGAAGGTGTCTAGATGTCTGTTTTTTTTTCCAATGGATTGTGACAGAGTAGAAGCTAATCTGATATCAAGGAATTACAGATTATCATGTCCATCTAAAAAGGCGAAGTAATGTCTTCAGGAATGCAATCTTCCTTGCAAAGCCCTCCTAATTCTACAGCCATTAAATGGGGGCTTGCCTAAGCTGATCCACCAGGGGGTACCAATACAGAGTAAATGATAAAGAGGGAAAGGACAGCAACCATGCCTCATACCCCTAACTATTTTAAAAGGCAAGGATAACCTAGGGCCAAATCTTAATCTTAACATTAGTCTTAATATACAGGTTGCACAAAGGCATGATGAGCTACAGAGGAAACTCAAAACCCTCTAAAATCCTAAAAAGGACCACCTAACCCTATCAAAAGCCTTCTCTGTATCACATCTAACTGCTACTAAACTATTATGTTGAGAGGCAGCATCCAGTTCTACAGAGCATAAACTGTTGAAAGCTGACCTGCCTTGAATAAAGCCGATTTGATCCATATGAACCAAATAAAGTCAAGTTTGGAAATCCCTTAGACCAACACAACAACAAAAAAATTGCAACTATGGCTGAGTACATAGTTTGAGTAATAAGAAGTTTGTGCAGAATTTTTACTTGTTTCCAAACAACACAGATTACAGCATGCCTCCATGCTGGAGGGAGTCTTAGCCTTAACCTCTCGCCAATATCCAGGTTAATAAAACAAACTGTGGTAATAGGATATATTTTCCCATAAAATAGATTTCTAATGGAAGGCCATCTGGTCCAGGAGTCTTACCCTTGGCAAAGAAATTATGTCCTCCACCTCCTCAAAACCTACTGACAGCTTAGGTAGTTCAGAGAGTCTACATATCCACTGGTGTCTGAGGGGATCACATGATCCCCTGTCTATAGTGAATAGCTTCCTATAATGAGCAACAAGCCCTTCAAGAATTTTCCTAGTCTTCATTACTCTACCTGACACCAAGTCACAAAGCTTTACAATCATTCAACTAACTGGGATCTAAGTCCCAGAGCCAAGAGCCTTAGGTTAGCTCCAAAGTTCTCAAAATCCTTGATTTTCAGTGCTCTCTTCATTTGCTCAACATTATAGTCTAAGGCTGCATTGATTTATTTTTTTGGTCTCCATCCCTTACTTCTTTATTTACCGCACTACTACCAAATAAACCACATCCACACTGGGTCTACCAGCTACTTCTAACCCGCCACACAACTTACTTCTGTTCATTAGCCAGGGTCAGTCAAGGAACATATATCTACCCTGGGGGTCTTGGCCAACCACATCCACTGAGAGGCAATTTTTTAGTTCTGTCCTACCCACTCCCCACTCCTATGTGATGACATGATTACTTTCAAGAGGTGGGCATGCAATGGAGTTACTGCAGTTATTCTAAAAGATCAGGGACCAGAAAGTACCTTTCCAACCAAAAAAGGTGTTCCAATCATCACCCCAAATAATCGCCCCCTTTTGGAAAAAACACCCATTTCCTCAAAAGCCCACAACACACCAATCCACCTAAATTAAATGAACAGCATCTGCCCATCAGCCTAGATAAGCAGTTTGCCTATGTTGACTTACTTCAGTCATAAATGCTAACCAGGGAGCCTGCCAGAGTTCTTGGCATATAAAAAACCTACGAGTTATCTTCCCAGAATGCATTACTTTTCACAAAGGATCAGCTCACAAACAGATTTGGTAGTTATCTACTCCTAACCCATTCCCTTTTATGAATAAGCCTGCTTCTAAGGTATAGGAAAAGCAGTAGGACAGCAGGGAACACCCAACACACTAAACATACCATCAACAGAGCTGGGTGGAGAAAGAAAAAAAAGTCTAATAATGTGAATGTTGGCATTTAAGATATCAGAAGGAAGTAGAAACTGTCAGGCTACCATTTATTATTTTAGTTGGGTAGCAACAGATATTTGATTTAATCATTTCAACAAACAAGTTAAATATTACATGGACTCATTTCAACAAACAAGTTAAATATTACATGGACTGTTCTTGTGACAGATCTCCAGCCTAACTGTTCTACATAAGCGTTGTAAAATATTGGGCCATTTCTTTCTGCACTCCAAAACCCACTCCAAAGGGTCTTCATTACCAGAAGCAGGAAACCAACTAGATCAATCATTCCTTGATCTTGTTTTTCAGTGCATTGATGAAAAATGGAACCGAGCAGCTTAAATGGATTAACTGACTATAGTAGACTAAACTGCCAATGGGACTGAAGACGTACCTTAATTTCAGGCTGGAATGCAGCTCTTTTCATTCAGGTGTTTAAAAAGTAATAATGATCTCAGAGGAACCTAGATTCTTCAATTCTTTATTATTTAGTCAGGTGCCCAAAGAGCTGAAAGAATTTTGTTTCATCCAAAAGCTATCAAGATGGACCAAGATCAGCTAAGTCATCTTAAGATGAAGGTGTTTGGGGATGAAAACCCTGTGGGCATGCTCTAGCTGGATTTTATCTCGCAGAAACTGGTCCATACAGCTAGGTGACATTTCATGTATGCCACACAATCAAATAACCTTCTTCTCTCTCAGGGATACCAGTGAATTGCAGACATTTATATCCTCAGATAACCTCCAGCCTTTTAAAGATTACCATGCAGTGCTTGCCATCTCTTAATTATGTGACCACACTCATGAGGTGGTTAGAGTGAGCGGAAAATGCAGACTTACATGTCAAAGAGATTGCTATCCACTTTTTCTGCGTAAGGCATTAGTCCAATTATTTTCTTTAGTTCCAGCACAATTTGATTAAGAATTACTGTGTTTTGGGAGCCTTCCATTTTCTGAGCTTGGTTCTTCTCTCAATCGACACCTTAAATTTTTGCAAGCTTCCTTTAGGTTCTGAGAGATCTTTTGCTGGTTTTCACTACTTTTTTAATTTGACTTCATACACAGAAGTTATGCAATGTTATTGATTAAGAATGTGAAACAATTATTAAAAAGAAATAGCCATGAAAAGGGAGGGAGAGCCGGGAAATCACAGCATGTTACTCTGCCCTTATTCCAACTGGAAGTCCAAGAGATAAAATAATATATAGTACGAGGAATGATGAAACAGGTCACAGACTATTAAAAGTAATAGACCTAATCTTATCAAAATCTATGAATACATGCACAGCAAATGAAATTCGTAATATAGAGGTAAAAAATTAACTAATGAAAAAGAGGCATGTGAAAGATAAAACAAAAGACATATAATAGAAGAAGATCAGAAATAAAGGCAGTGCGTGCCGTAAATGTAACCAATATGAAAAACAGCACTGTTAAAGATCAAATACAGAAAGAAATCTCATTTTGTGACTAAAATTCAAGTTTGCGGTACATGTGGTAAAAGCGTGACAGAAAGATTTGTTGAGCATGAAATCAAACCTTCAGAATTTGTACTAGAAATGTCAGTTTTACAAAATGTGTAAAAACAAAAAAGTACAGTTTTGTACCTACCATAAATGTAGATGTTCTTAGATCCACATTGCTGCAGTCCTTACTTATGGGTAGTCCGCTGTCCTCGGTCGGCCCGAATACCAAAGTATTAGGCGGCTGGCTGCGTCCGGTCATCAGGGCACACGCCCTGACATCAGGCGTCAGAGCGCAGCGTCCGGCGTCATATCGTCAGTGTTACAGTGCAACCAGATGTCAGAAGGCCCAGAAAGGAAAAAAAACAGTACAAAAACAGTCAAACAGAAAAGCCTTCAACCCATCACCAAAAACCATATAACCAATAACCTTCTTACCAAGGGGGAAGGGCCAGGAAAAAGGAGAATGGGACTGCAACCGTGTGGGCTGCACTAATACATTACAATATATAAAACAATATGTCTCATCCACATTGCTCTTACTTATGGGTAGAATCTGCAAGCAAGAAAGGAAATGGAAAAACAAAAAACTATAAAGCATTAGGGCTGAAAAAATAAAATTGCAGTGCAGTGACTAAAATGCCCCTAGACTTAGAATAAGGAAGTAATGGTGTTAAAAGTATGTAGTGTGTAAGGACAACAGCTGCTTCCAAAATATCCAGCTAACTCCGAAGGCAGTGTTAGTTACAGTGGTTTAGGTTCTGATCCCAGCTGTGTCTAGTGAACTTAATAGGGATCCCACAAAAATACATAAAACCAAGAAATAAATACCCAATTTTGATACAATAGTAATAATTGAACCAGAAATAAACTAAAAAAAAACTGACAAAAGACTGGGAAAACTTCAAAGACATGCTGAAAAGTCCTGAACTGCTCAAATCTATTCTGAACAATATCAAAATGCCTAGTATTTAAAAAAAGGCCTTAAAATTTGAAAATTTGCATAAATTTATTAGGCAAAGGATGAGTTATTAACCAAGGCAGGGTTAGAATGCATATTAAGGCCCAAGGAAGGCCCTAATCTTAAAGATGAAACTACTTACATGAAAAATCATAAAGAGAAGATAATCCATAAGGGCCCCTAATTCGAAACGAAACCATCCAAAGTTTTCCATGAAGCATAAATGTGGTTTTCATCATGTATGTTCAAAACAATTTGAATGAAAATTAACAGAAGTATGATAACTAAATATTTGTTGCTACTCTGAAAGTGAAAAATCTTCCTACAGTGAAGTCTGAAAATGCATAAGAAACAGTAAAACGGGAATAAAAGGAAGACTCTTGGAAATAAATACTGATAATTAATGGAATTTAAGATAGAAACCAGACAAAGATGCAGAAAGTACTTTTACACCACTAAGACTAGGTAGCTTTGACCACAGAGCTGTGTCTACACTGTTTATATTAGTTCACATAAGGAACATGGGAACCAAAATAAAGTTGGGTCTTACTTTTTAAATACATGTACTTAAAACACATGAATTCTCCTTTTATTTTTGAATCATGTGGATTTTGAGAAGCAAGGAATGATAAAAATAATTCACAGTACAAAAGGAAACACTTTTGAGGTCAGCATCAATCACACTCTCATGGAATCATCTTGGATACTGTGACACCCCTGCATTGGCCCAGTAATCAATGAGCCTCAATCCTCACCACTAGCACCAGTGAGGGATGTACACATTGGGAGGATGACAACTACACACACAGTAATTTACAATTTCTGTTAAGAGCACACAGAGATCAGTCAGTCAGTCTGGGGCGGGTTTCTCCCTCTCTCTCCAGATCCCCAATAAGACTCTCCACTTGCACAGCTACAGGGTTAAGATCTCAGCTAGTGGCCAAGCTAAGAACACCAGAACTCTCTCTAGCCAACCAGTGCTTCTTGTCCCTGCCCACGTAGCTCACACACACACACACACACACACACACACACACACACACACACACACACACTTTGAAATTTGATTGATATACAAACACACGCACCTAGGAAAGGCTGGCAAAGGTTTACTAGCTATGCCCCCTGCTGCCCAGGCTATAAGGTAGTACCAGCTGCCACCAGCCACCCTTACTTATCAGCTACTATTAAAGCCCTTACCAAAGGGTGCCCAATCTTGCTGTGTAATGTTACTGTTTTCCAAATAGTAAATGTGACCAAGACTTTCACGGCTACTTAGAAGTGGCCTATACAGTGTCAACAAATACATATGCAAGTATTCTAAGAGCTTAAATATCTCTAAACAAACCAGCCGCAATTGTTTGTGTCTTTCGGCTTTTCCCGGTTAGGGGTTGCCACAGCGAAACTCCGGTTCGCTAATGATTGGCAGTAGATTTTTACATACTGGCTTGCCAGGCCTAACGCACAACCTTCAGCGAAGGAATGCCCATTCACGCATGTCGCCACACACCAGCCACAATTAAAAGGTCTAAATATATTTAATAATAAATAATAAAAGAACAAGACAATATTCAAAAGCTCAGCACAGTGACTACAGAGTTCAGAATCATAGAAAATATTTTAAAACAACATTGCAGGACAGTCTCAAATACAGAAAACATCTAAACTAATCTTTACTATATTCCTATCTATATTTAAGAGAGATTACTGTACCCTGGTTACTTACTATTAGCAAGACACAGGCAGAGGTGCTGATGAGTGGGATGTTTCTAGGTGCAAAGAGAAATACAAAATGCACAGTTTCTGAGAGAGTTCCCAAATTAATAACAAAATATTACAGCTGGGTCAGCTGGATGACATCACTATTTGTCATCTGCCTTCAGTTCCCAGGCTAACAGATGCCAACAGAATTTGTAAAATCTCTGTGTGAGAAGTACATATCTTTCAGATGTGCAGCTGCTAGCAATTCAAAGAGCAATAAAAACATTTTACATTTGAAACCTAGTAATTATTTGTTTCAAGACAATATGAAACCCTCTAGCTCTAGACATTGTGTCGGCTCTGAGCTAAAACAGAGATAACAGAATCGTAAAACAATTCCCATTTATTTTCTTGAGGTTTTGCAAGTTAACTCTGTATGTTCCAACTACTACCATTAACACATACACTTGGACAGGCACAGAGTTAATCTACATTTCTGTCCTTTTCCAGTAGGGTACACTGTGGTCACATTTTTCGCTCAGTACTTTACACACACTTCTGCACCAGTAGTTTAATACACACATTTGTAAGACCAGCATATGAATCATAGTATTATTCACAAATTACATGATTTTATGCAAATTTCCAGATAGCTGGGATGGCAGTGTCACATTTCTATATAAATCATATATATATATATATATATATATATATATATATATATATATATATATATATATATATAATTATTTACAAAATTCCAGCTACTTGCGCTGGCAGCATTTTGGTTTGTCACAGATACCACACTCAATATCACAATATTCTGCATGATTATGTTGATTTATTCACAGGCACAAGTAGCTTGGCAAGAGAATGTCACATATGTATAAAACATGATGCAATGTCAGTGATTCATGCTTCCAGAAAAATGTCTCTCTCTCGAAGTAAAGCTGAACTGGAATGCAGAAAGGAATGGAAAGATCAAGTGTCATTAAGAAGCAATTAGAGCTAACTGTGTGTGTGTGTGTGTGTGTGTGTGTGTGTGTGTGTGTGTGTGTGTGTGTGTGTGTGTGTGTGTGTGTGTGTGAACAGTATAGGTACAGAAATAAACAGACACACTATTTGTAGTGGGTCAGAAAAACTAATTAAATAAGATTATTAGCATCATTTATACGTGAAAAATTTGTCTCAAGAATGCCAAATCCTCTTCTTCTCTCAGTACTAGAAAGGTTGGTGGAACAAGCTCTGCTTTGTGTACATTTAATACACCCCTATAATGGTATAGATTCCTTAGACTTTCATTTTGTATTCCTACAGAAGCACTGGTACTCAAAAGAGTTGCTGCACAAGTAACAAAAGGTTTAAAAAGTGTTGTATGCATAACTGATGCTCTTAGTGTGGATTCTGACATAGAACGAGCAATGGCAAAAGAGTGACAAAGCTACTAAAACATTCAGACAATCTGAAAATTTAAATAGGTGCAATTTAAAAAAAAATAAATTCAAGGGGTTTATTATAATGTGAAAGACAAAAAATATTTGATGCAAGAAATAAAAGTCTGAAAATGCTAACTGAAAAGCATAAACATTACAGACATTTCACTGTATAATGAGGTATTCGGGCTGTACATATCTGAGATGACTTAACTACTAGTCTAAGAAAGTAGAATGTAGCCTGGGAATGAAAATGGGAAGACAATTATGGTTTTGAAATGTTCAACAAACCAGTTAGTTACAGATGCTCCAACATTAAAATACCATGATGTAAATATACCAGTTTTGCTGACAACAAACGAAAATCAGAATGTCAAAGTACATCTGATTTTACAAGAGGAGTGACTGACTGGCTTTGGATGAACAACCTTTAAAAAGGCACAAACAAGATATGCTCAGACTGAAAATAAACTTATCAACAGTATAAGGATTTAAATATTTCCATAACTATCTCTATGGCAAAGATGCTCAGGTGGAAACAGACCACATAGCCACTTGCACGTCATAGAAGTTCTTGCACTTAGCACCTCCTGGACTGAAGAAGATGCTAATTAATCTAAAACAGTAAGTTCAGAAGACAAAAGGCAGATTAGGTACACATATTAAGCATATTTACTATTGAAACATGACAATTTACTATAAGAACAACTAGAGAGTCATTAATACCACAGTTACCACTGATAGAAAAATGTAAAAATTTCAGAGCTGTATGACACTAAGTTAAAAATACAGCTACTGAAATACATTAAAGAAAAAGGCTTGCCTAAGCAAAAATCAAAACTAATAAAAGAAATTCAGTCTTATTTTTTCATTCAAGAAGAAATACGTGACACCAGGATTTAATGATAAAATATGCTAAAATAATAGTTTCCAATCAAATGAGGAAGTAAATGCTTGAGAGGATACAAGTCATATCTCTAAACAGTAAAGTGCAAAGAAAGGGAAAAAGTTGTACTACCTAAGTTGTGATATCTGGCTAAAATAGTATAAGTAGTACAGAGATGTGTCATCTGCAATGCATACCATAATAACAATCCAATGAAAGCAGAGAAGCATACCTAGTCCCAGATTATCCATGGAAAACTGTGACGGTAGACTGCTTCAAATTAAGGGAAACTTGTATCTGATCTGTGTGGATTATTATTCCATGTTCCCTGAAAAGATTTATCTGGGAAACACAGCAAGTGCAAATGTATTTAGTGCAACAAAATCAACATGCTCAAGAGAGGGGATACAATGTGTTCTTATTTATGACAATGGTCTGCAATATGCATGTAATGGTAGACCAGTGATGAAGCCAGACAGATATATGTTTACAATAAGGGCTAAACCTTTCAGTTATTAAAATTTGTTTTCCTACATAAAACAAATCATTTTGATCTAAACAGCCCAAGGCATGCTTAGTGTAGTGCTAAGGTTAATTTACAATAATCAGTGCAATGCAATGAAATATAATGCATGCTGCCTCATGTAATAGCCTTTAAAAGGGGGGGGGTGTTACATATGGATATTACCAATGTACGAGCCATAGACCTTGTGTCTGCTTCAGAAATAGCAATACATAGCAATCTCATTCCTTAAAGAAAAGCAGCAGAAGCTGCCACACTTTTTACTCTGTTGGATCCTTGTAAATTTTTTGGGCCAAAAGTGACTGGTATTTGGAAATGTTCATAAGTCCCTACACCTTGACTAAAGCCCCAGTTCCAGCTGAAGAAAAGCAACCCTAAAGCATGATACTGCCACCACCATACTTCACCATGGGAATGGTGTTCTTTTGATGATGCAAATTGTTGTTTTTGCACCAAATGTACCTTTTGGAACAGTTGTCAAAAAGATCAACCTTGTCTCATCAGACCATAACACATTTTCCCATATGCTTTTGGGACACTTTGATGTGTTTTGCAAATTTCAGCCAGGCCTGGATGTTTTTCTGTGTAAGAAAAGGCTCCCATCTTGCAACCCTGCCCCATAGCCAAGGCATATGAAGAATACAGGAGATTGTTGTCACATGTAGTACACAACCAGTACTTGCCAGCAATTCATGCTCCTTCAGTATTGCTGTGCGTCTCTTGGCAGCCTCCCTGACCAGTTTTTGTCCTGTCTTTTCATCAATTTTGGAGGGAAGTCCAGTTCTTTGCAACGTCACTGTTGTCCCATATTTTTTCCACTTTTTGATGACTGTCTTCACTGTGTTCTATGGTATATCCAATGCTGTGGAATTTTTTTGTACCCTTCTTCTGACTGATACCTTTCAACAATGAGATCCCTTTGATGCTTTGTAAGCTCTCTGTGAACCATGGCTTTTGCTGTAGCAGGCAACTGAGTAAATGTCAGGAAAATCCTACTAGGACAGCTGAAATTTATTTGGGTTAATCAGAGTCTCTTTAATTGATGGCAGGTGTGTACCCAAGAAGACTGAATGCTGTTGCTTCAACAAACTATTAGTTTAAGGGTGTGCACACTTATGCAACCAGATTATTGTACATTTTTTTTATTTTTTATATTTCTTCCCCTAAACCTGGCATTTTAACAGGGATGTGTAAACTTTTTATATCCACTGTGTGCATATATATATATATATATATATATATATATATATATATATATATATATATATAATTGTTTGTATACTGAGTTTCGAGCACCGTGTTTGTTTGGATAAGCACCTATTCGCTTTTGGGATATATCACCTCAAAGACCATTTCACTGACACCCACTTCACTGAGACCAAATCACCTAAAGTTCATGTCACCTAAAAATCATTTCACTGACAAGTAGTACTCTAAGGCAAGTCAAAGATATATGTCATTTTCCTAACTGTAGTGCGATCCTGGTGTTAGTATATATAGTTAGGGGGCGTTTAGTTGGCACAGAGCCCCACATTTGGGGGTGATGCCCCCCACCTAGTTGGGTTTTACCAAATAATGTAAAACAAAACCAGACAACAGAAAACCAAATTAGGTTTGTGCCCCCCACACACCCCCTAACTATATATACTAACACCAGGATCGCACTACAGTGGGGAAAAGGACATATACCATTGACTTGCCTTAGAGTACTACTTTTCATTGAAATGAGTTTTAGGTGACATGAACTTTAGGTGATTTTGTCTCAGCGAAATGGGTGTCAGTGAAATGGTCTTTGAGGTGATATATCCCAAAAGCGAATAGGTGCTTACCCAAACAAACACGGTGCACACACACACACACACACACACACACATATATATATATATATATATATATATACATATATATACACATACATTATATACACATACACACACACACACACACACATATACTGTATAGGGATTTGCTGGGATTACAGGCTTGTGCATAAAACAGCATTTTTTTCCAGTTTTGTGACTGAATCTGAAAAGCATTGATCCTACTGCATTTACTGTTATGAGCATTCAGTGTTCCATTAAATAATCCATCCTTCAGATAAGATGTACAACTGAGGTCCCATCTGCCTATGTGTGTGGAAATTAAAGATTCCACTGCATTTATCAAAAAAGAATAATGGAGTTTGCTCACTGCCTGGACAGACATCACCCAGTCTGTAAATATATTCTCTAGTACTTCTGTAAAAGAAAGCCACGTTTGGTGGGATGAACCTTAATAACAAAAAGTAAGGAAATAAACAGTTAAGAAGATAACTTGAGGAAAAAACCCTTAGAGGGACAAAACAGGCACATGCTCAAGAGATGGGATATAATCTAGGATATGTGAGGGGAAACATCAACAAAACAATTCTCACCACTCTAGTGGGAGATGCATTTACACTTTGAAAACATTAAGAAAATACATAAACAAAGGAGGCAATCAAAAGACATTTCACATCTCCAGAGTCAGGAAACTGGTTCCAAATGCAGCAGAGCGAGCTGCATTTTCCCCATATACAGCTTGGCATGTTGTATCATCACAATACTGGCAAACATTTTTCACAGAATCACCAGACTTATTCTTATTGAAAGGAAACAGAGATAATTGTGATGAAATGTTCTCCATTATGAAAATCATCCCAATACAATATTATTCACTTCCAAGATGGCTAAACACTGATCAAATGCTTAATTTCAGCTCTACATGTTAAAAAAGAAACAAAGATAAGGGCCATCAATTCTGACAGTTTTAGTAAAATTCAGTTACTGGCTAGTAAATATACTGCCTGGATGCCAGCAAAGAAGAAACTTACAGAGCATGAAAGAAAATGGGTTAGAAAAGGTGAAGAGAAAACACTGACTCGGAAGAATCCTACAGCTGTTCAGCAAAAAGGAGTATATCAAGTTAAATAAAAGAATGGGAAAAAATGGAAGTAGCTTTAAACAGCTATTCAGATGAACTGACAAGAACTGCAAAAAATCTGAGGTCAAAATGAAGAAAAAAAGCTGTCTGACTATAAGACTTCTCAAAAAGAGGTATTTAAAATAGTGAAGAGGACAGAGCACACAGAAAAAAATTTGGCATTCTCTGCTGTACCAGAAAAACTGGAAAAACTGACAGCATTGATTTTATGAAAGTATAAATAAGCAACTAGACTGGTATTCCACAGCAGGAATGTTAACTGAAAGTACACACTGTGTGTATGCTCCATACCTAGCCAAGAGAAAGCAAATAAGACCTGCATTAGTAAGGATGCAATCATAAAAGTAGAAAAAGCTGATCCTGACAAAACTGTGACATAAGGGCAAAGTATTAAAATTGGACAGAGTGTTTGTGGAAAATGATTATTCACTGTACATCAAGCCAAGCAAAAGAGAAGAAAATTTATTCCAGCAATCAGAGAATATCAAGAGGCAAGTGTGACATTCAGAATGCAGTATTCAACTGTCTTCAGAATATTTTTTTCCTGGAGCATCAAAGTAATTTTTTAAAGGAGGAAATATAAAAGTTTGTCGAACAAAAAGTAACCCATTAATCAGAAGGGAGCTTTGCTTCACATTCTTCTGAAATGCAGTTCACAGAGAGACTTTGCCACTGAATCCTTTTTCAATGTTCTAAAGAATACCATGGATATGAACTGGAGTCTGGAGTTGCATATGAACAGAAAAAAAAAAAAAAACCCAGCAACACTGAAATTAGTGAAAAAATGGTAATATTATAAAGCATCAGTCGCATTTGTGAAATATGGCTTTACAAAAAAAAAGTGGTTGAAAAAATTGCATTTTTGTTGACTTTGTTAAACATATGGGGCGCTGAGATGCATATAGCCCCCTTCATGTCATTAATGTTTGGAAGGACATAAAAACGGAAAAAATGAAAGTTACTGCAAGTAGAACAATTTTTGTTCTTAACAGTATTTGTATAAAATATTTAATGATATAAAGTGTATGTTATATGTATTTTCAGTGATTGTAATGATATAAAGTGTATGTTATATGTATTTTCAGTGATTGTTGTATGTGATATAGATACTAAATCAAACAATTATTTTATTCTTAATTAGTTTTAAGAAATGTAGTTATTACAATGTAAAACAGAAGAAAGGATGAACAAAAGCATGTTTAACTTAATATGCTGTAATCCTGGGCTGGTGGGGGAAGGGGTGTAAAAAGTCACTGATTATAATATATGCAGAGTTAGGATGTTTTCTCATATTTTTACACACATGAATGTCTGTATTGCTGGCTTTGGCTTAATCTAATAACAAGCTTCCTGTGTAAGAATGTTGGCTTTAAGAATAAAAGAACACTGTGAATGCAAAAGAACATTTTCCTTTAGCAAATAAATGTTCAGTGTGTGCCAAAAAGTCTGCAGGAAAGAGCAGCTGTACATTCTGTTCTTATGTATCCATGGAAATAAGCTTTCGGGCAATAAATCTTGAGAGTTCTGGACATTGTTTGTGGAGAGAAATGTAAAATAAAAGGTACAGTGATAAGCAGCTTAGTTAAAAAAAAGTTTGGAATTACTGGAAATGAATAAGAGGTAGCAGCTTTTCTGGTACCTAAATACTTCAATGCATTTACTAGAAAATTGCATAATTTATTTTTACTTAATGATAGCCAGTGCACTTTTTTAAGGCTAACATTTAATGTTTTCAAAAAGCATACAATGGGAATACAGATAAGACAAGAACAAACATCAGTTAGTGAAAGTAGGAGCATGGGGTGTAATATGCGCTGAGCAAGGATAACCTTAATTTCTGGCTAGTTTATGGCTATGGTTGCAGCTGTAGATTTGGGACAATTGTTCCTATCAGGAAGGTTAAACTTTATTTGAATATGTACATAGTTTGCATGCTTCTTTTAAGTTATTAGGTTATGGAGGTGTTATGTGGATGTATTTTTAAGTCTTGTAAAATGTGAAATAGGTTCAAATGGAGATGACAAGAAATAACATTATAAAGGATTGTGCTTCCAATCATTAATGGTTGCAAGTAACACAAAAGCTAGAGATACATATTTAAAAAACTTGTCATATATAATAGGTGAGGATAACAGCTTCTTATCATAATGGCTGCACAATCCATATTATTTTGGAAGGTGAATGGCCTCATAAGTATAGATAAAAAGGTAAGAGTATTGAATGGTATTAAGAAATGCAGACTGAAAATACTGCTAGAGGAGCCACATTTGGAAAGTGAGCATGTGAATTTGATAAAGAAAGGACTTCAGAATGGATATTCAGCAGAATATCAGCTAGAAAGGAAAGGGAGTATACTTATATCTATTGTTACAGGAGCTCCAACAGTGATAGAAGAGGAAAAAAATATAATAATGGTAGATTTGTGGAAGTAAGGGGCTACTGGCAAGGGAGGTGGATTACACTGACATATATTGATATTACACCCAAAACTGCTATTACGGAGCATAAGAAAATTTTAGAAGTATTCAGCTTTGTGCAGGGAATATTACCTACAGGTGGGGAGGGGACTAGAACTTGGTTTGCAACAGTAAGGATGTATGAGGGGGATCTAGAAAGAAAATATAACAAAAGAGGGTAGATTTCTGAAAAAATTTATGAAATATTTGGTATGGAATATGTGAATTCGGTAGTAGGAACTGAAAGAATATGCATATTATTCCCCAAAGTACAATAACTGGGTAAGACTAGAAAGAAATTATATTTCACTGGAACATGTGTATTTAGTTGAAAGCTTTGACATGCATCCAATAACTATTTCAAAACATGCACCAATTACAACTAAGATAAAAATGCAGCTTAAGAAATAAAAATGAAACACTAGCACTTCCCCACTTACCTTTTAAAAAGAAAGGAATTTAGGGAATGGGTAGTGGAAATTATTTGTGAGTTATTAGGGAATATAAAATTTCTTCAGAAGTTATAACTAGTGAGTGGGACAAAATGAAAGTGGCGTTTAAACACAGGGTAGAAATAAAAGAAAAATAGATATGTTTAAGAAGTAAAAATAATTATTTAGAAAGACTGACAAAGGTTAAAAAATTGCAGAATAAGGGAAATCTCACATTACAAGATTAGGTACAATTGTAGACAAAGTGAAAATAAGAGTATCTGAATATGTATGAGTTTAGAAAGATTTATTTTAAGCAACTGTTTCTTGATAACTCCAAGGCACAAAATCTTTTACCAAAAAGGAACTGGGCAACAAAAAGTACAAAGGTTGTTGCCAAATGTGAGGAGCTTATAACAGGAAAAATAACCAGAGATCCTATAAAGGTACAAAAGATACTTTAGATTTTTTTTGAAAATTTGTATAAAGTAGAGTGAAATGTAAAAATCAAGAATGAGCACAAATTAACAAATTTATGGAAAACATAAGTATGCCAAAGTTAGAGGTAGATAAGGTTTGACAAATAACAGTTAAGACAGGAGGACATGAGATAAAAATAGTGACTTACAACCAATCTGCAGGAAAGTCTCCAGGCATAAATGATATTTCTATGAACATATGGAGCCTATGAGGGAAGAAAGTGATAAAAATCTGGAAGGTTTTGTTTAACATTATTTTAAAAGCTGGGGAAGCACCAACATCCTGGGAGAAAGCTGTGGTGGCTGTAATACCTAAAGATAGTAAAGATCCATCAGACCCAGCTTCATATAGGCCCATTTCAAGTTTAAGCCAGACTTTTGAAGTGTCTATGTCTATAACAGCTAAAAGAATGACAAAGGTGTTGCCAAAATTGATAGATATGGATCAATGTGGCTTTCTGGAGGGGAGGCAAACATTTCACAAAATTAATAGAACAATGATGATTCAGAGGGAAGCAGAATGTAACAAAATACAGCTGCTGTTGGTGGGTCTTGGCACAAAGAAAGCCTTCAACAGAGTAAGATGGGATTTTATAAGTAGGGAAATGGAAGTATCTGTATTCCCTGATACAATAAGAAGGTTAATTAGAAGGGTATATGAGGGATTGGAGACAAAAAATAAAGTGGGAGGGTTAATCTCTGATAAGTTATGTCACAACAGAGGAATCAGGCAGGGGTGTCTTCCTTCCTCTTTGTTATTTGCATTATTTTTAGAGCCACTGACCAACAAAAAAGGGACTCAAATTCAATGATATAATTGGTATGGTAATCAAGAAAAAATGGATATTTTTCTAAATGATAAAGCATGTGATAAAACCAGAAAAGGACATCTCACTGTTGTGGAACATTTAAGACAGTTTCAAATCTCTTTTGGGATATAAAATTAATGAATATAAAAAAAACAACACTACAGCTCTAAACTATGTACCCACACATGAATTGGTTCAGCAATCCCATATTTACGGAGGTACAATAAAATATAGTATTTAGGCATATGGATTAAAAAGGATTGAGTTATGGCAGCTAAGGTTATGTGAGAAGAAACTGAACAAAAGATAATACAAAAACTGAGAAACTGAAATATCTTGTTTATGGATAGCAAGCTACAATCATTGAAAATGTTTTTAGTCAATTTTGTTTTATATACAGGTCAGGCATATTTTTTCTCAGAGGAGAAGTTGTGAACAGTAATTAATTAAGAGTTGAATAATTTAATCTGGGAGGGGATTACCTGATTTGAGGGGTAATTTTAGAGCTACACAGTTAAGGTAACATACATAACACAAGCAGAAAGTCATAATTCAAAATGGAAAGGAATGATAATGAAGCGGGGGTATTCAAGAAAAAGGGAGACACTGGGATTATGAATGCAGATGCTTAAGGAGAATAACAGCCATTTAGAACATTATAGTCATAAAGTAGCAGAAGGCATTCTGACAACTTAGCTAAGAAGAGAATGGAGAATGGAAATTTTACTGATAAAGATGACTGCAATTAGGGTTACAGAGAAGAGGCAAGAGGGGGCTGGAATTTACTGATGAAAACTGGCAAAAGTATCCAAAGTATTGGGAACAAATAACAAGAGACAGACAGGTAATAAAATGTGAAAAGGCCAAGAAGACACAGGGACTACAGGCTAAAGACTGCCTTACCCATCAGGGATTGATAACAGAGTACTGGCAAAGAGTAAGGGATAGGGGAATCCAAAGTGACCTGTTCTGAGTTTTTAAATGAATCTAAAACAGAAGCTTCTGTTAAAAAAGGAATAACTAGTAGGGCCTATAAGACACTGCATGATAACTACAGGAATAGGAATTAATCAGAGGAGGTTAAAAACATTGGGACGAGGCATTGGATAAGGAATTCAAAAGGAAACAATGGGAGGACATATGTATTGCTCCTAAATATGCAAGAAAGCCTAGAAGATTTAGGATTTTTGCTTGGAAGTATTTGCATAAGTATTTTTATACCCCGAGCAGACTCCAAATAATTTTTCTCAGGTAGATGGTAAATGCTGGAGATGTGAAGGGGAAGAAAGAGATAATTGGGAACATATATTTGTTAGTGTAATGAGTTGGTAGACTTAAAAAGTTTGCTACAGTGTACTCTTGTCAGAAATATTGGGTTAGCAAATGGTGTAACTAAGGAAATTATGTTTTTGAGCTGGGATACAGGCTCTGAATTGTCTAGACATAGTAAGGCCTTGTTAAGTTTAATTCTGCTGGTTGCCAATAAAGCAATTGTTAGACAATGGAAATCAAAGTCTAAACTGCTTGTATTTGAAGAACTAAATACTGTAGCAGAGAGAAGAAATCTAAGTGGGATTGTTAGGAAAGAGAAGGAGCAAATTACACAGAAAAAAATGTAAATTGTGGGAACAATACTTGCAGAATAATATTTTAGAGGAGGAGAGAGGTTTAAGAGAAGGTAGGAATTGATCAATTTATGTAATGTTGGATTTGATGAAAATTATACAAATGAATATATGTGATGTATAATGTTTGTATCTGGGAATATGTTAATATGGTTCACTTTCTTTTATGTATGTTTGCATATGTCAAGTGATAATTCAGTAAATATGCTGAAAAATATTCTTCTGTACACTACAATTGTCTAAAATTGTTCTCAAACATTTTTGTCTGAGCTAAGGTCATGTCCAAACTGTACTGGCAGACCAAGAAGTTCAGTGAATCCAGAAACAGAATCACTCCTTCAGAGTGATTAACAACTGGCAACTACTCTGAGCCTGGATCAGACACTTGTTCATGTACAGATATCTTTCAACATGACCACACAACAGTCAGGGGGCTTCTTATTGGTAACCCAAGACTTGAGAAAGCAAGTCCTAAAACTATGAAACATTAAATGCAATTTAACAACGTTAAATACTTAAAGTTTTATTTTGAGGGGAGAAAGCCCCCTGTACCCGCAAATTCCCACTACTTAAACACACCATCACCAAGACTGCTGTACCTTTATCATTTTGGAATTTATATAACCATTTAACTGCATTTATATTCTCATAATTCAGAGGATTGTAGTTAAGGTTCTTCAACATACATCATGATTGCAGACATGGTTAGACACTTGCAGAACACCCTGGAAGACAATAAAAGGGAAAAAGTCTCAGCTGAAAATAATGGGATTCCCCCTGAAAATGGAGAAAAATCCTTTGAGAATGGACTACTGACTTCAGTTATTGTTAAGGTCTATTGTTGCCTTCTATGTTATTAAAAACTGCAGAAGTACAGTTTTCTGAATGTTATTAATTTTAACTTTTTCTTTTTAGATATCTGTTGAATTTGGGCAAATCCAAACAATGGTCTCCAGAGGGAGGCCATCCCTATTTGGTACTAGTAAAGCAGGTGTGTGCTCTTCTACTCTCTTTCATGACATATTGTGGATCATAAACGTTTTGATTACAGGAAAAGTTGTTGCCTTTGAAATGTGGGCACAATAAGGACAAGAAAAAAACTTTTTTTTTTTTTAAATAACTTCACAATTCATTTTATCCAGCAATCTGGAGAGTTTCCATTCCAATCATTTTAAATGGCTGACATTTATTCTTCACTCACAGGATTTTTGGAATAACAGCAAAGTAACTGATAGTATAACATTTATGTCACTACCTCTTCAGAGCAAAACCTTTCCTGACTAACTCTGCAAGGGGATATATTACCATTTCTCTCCTGCTGCCTACACCCCCCCACTCAAGATCAACACCAGTATTTACCAACATTTGATCCACCTGCTACACAAGTTAGACCAATGGTATAACAAAACTGATAGATTTGGCACAAACTACCCCTGTAGGACTCATGACTGCACAGTAGTCAAAAAGTTAGACTGGTGCAAGCTACTCCACCAGCTCATGTACTTTCATCTCCTCATAACTCACAACCTCATCAATAAACCATAAAAATGTGCAACCCTTCACAATCTCATTCAGCTATACACCCCACCTAAGCCCCTCTGATCTTCTGATGAATTTCATCTGCAAGTCACCAAACCTAACAATATAGCAGTTGAATCTCTCTCTACTCATTCTACATCTCCAAAATCTAGAATAGCATTCCACTCCCCCTTAGGCAAGAAAGAACAGTTGTGTAGACTTACCATAAAGATAGATGTTAGAGTGCATTCATTGTTGCAGTCGTAACTTGTTGGATTTCCTGCCATGACAGCCCTCGGCCGGCCCAACTACCAGAGAAACCTCTTTCCGCCTCTCAGGCTGACAGACGCCCTGACAGACACCAGTATGCTCAGGTATAAAGGGAGCCAGCCTGTGTCATGATTTCAGTATTTTCTCATCCTCTACCAGGAAGAGCCATAAGTGGACAGGAAGGAACCAAGGAAGAGGACCCTCATGGCAGGGGAGCCAAGGGGATCCCTCAGCTGGATTAGTTATTAGTAGGCTACGTAGTAGGCCGGGGGAAGGAGGGAGGGAAAGAAGCCTGCAACAGTGAATACACTCAAACACCTACATCTATGGTAAGTGTACACAACTGCACTATGTTCTTTGTGTTTCACTGTTGCAGTTCCGACTTGTGGGAAAATTCCCAAAGCTGAATTGAGGGGGGGGATGCCCTGCAGGATAGTAGTGGCAAATCCTGCTTTAGACTCAGAAAAGGCTGCCAAGTGGTAGTGTTTTGTGAAGGTATGCACAGATAACCAGGTGTCTGCTTCCAAGATGTCCTTAAGTAGGGACTCCCTTTAGAAAGGCAGCAGAGGTAGCTGTGGTCCTTGTGGAGTGTGACAATCATTTTAGGGTTTTTTTTTTTTTTTTTTTTTTGTCACAATGGCTGCATCAGAAAGAGATGCAGTGAGAGATCCATTTAGAGATGGTCTGTTTGGCAGTTGGCTTCCCCTCAGAGCCAGAGGCAAAGGTAATAAAAAGCTGGTCAGATTTTTTTATGGCTTTTGTCCTGTTCAGATAAATGTGGAGCTGCCTGTAAGAATTCTTTCCCTTTTATTCTGAGGGTTGGGAAAGAATGTAGGCAGATGAATGGCTTGATTTAGAGAAGTATCAGTGACCACCTTGGGCATGAAAGATGGATTAGCTTTGAGGGAAACCCTGTCTTGTTGGAAGATAAATGGTTCCACTGCCATGAGGGCCTGAAAATCAGGAACCCTCCTGGCTGAGGTGATAGCCAGCAGCAGGCCTGCTTTCCAAGAAGCAGATTCTGCAGGTTTGAAAGGGATAAAGTCAGCCTTTCTAGAACAAAGTTGAAGTCCCATGGAGGAGTAGGTTTCCACCGGAGAGGTCTAATGCGAATGACTCCCCTAAGAATTTGTCTTAATAGTGGATGGGAAAAGACTGAAGGAAGAGTATGAATATGGGCTGAACTGGCAGATTTATGAATTTTAATTGAGGAGTGGGAAAGACCTTTATCTACAAGACTAGTCAGATATTCTGGGATGGTAGTAATGTGTGCTGAATTGGAGTCGAGTTGCTGCTTCTGGCACCAAATAGAGAATCTTTCCTTTTGGCTGAGTATGATTCTCTAGTGCTAGTTCTTCTAGATTCTTTAAGGATGCCCAGCTTACTTAGGGTAATGTTGCAGCTGGATGCTGCTGAATTATCAAAGTTGAAAGGCTGAGTGTCTGAAGGCTGGGGTACACAAGAAGGCTTACTCTGTGAGGTAACAGCAATGGCTGGTGAACTCAAGCAGGAGAGGATACCAGTGTTTTCTGGGCCAGTCTGGTGTTATCAGTAATGCACTTGGGCCCTCTTCCCTTATCTTTAGAAGCATTGGAGACAGAAGGGATAAGGGGAGAATGCATAAATGAAGAGGTGAGTCCAAGGGTAGGAGAAAGTATGTTTCCCAGGCAGGTTTCTGTTTGATCCTGGCACAGAATTTTTTCAGGTAAGCGTTTTCTTTGCTGGCAAAGAGGTTTATCTGTGGGACTCCCCATCTCGGAGTCTTGCTGAGAAAAATTTCCTGATGCAGATGCTATTCATGGGGGTCCATGAAGTTTCTGCCGAGGTGATCTGCTAGAGCTTTTTGAGTCCCTGGAATGTATTGGGTCATGAGGTGCAACCCCAGAGAGAGTGCAGTTTCCCAGACTGGTATCACTAGGCAGCACAGGGGATGTGTGTGCCTCCCTAACTGTTTATGTACCACATGACCATGGTATTGTCTATTTTTACTAACAGCACTCCATGTTCCCATTTTTCTTTGAAGGCTGTCAGGCCTTCTTGCACTGCTATAAGTTCTTTTCAATTGATGTGTCTGTCCTTGAACTGAACCTCCCACTTCACTTTGGACTGGAGGTGTTGAAAGTGAGCCTCCCAGGCTGTCTCTGAAGCATCCCATGGTGAAGGTTTGGCACTGTGGAGTGAAACTGAAGGG